>NC_080671.1:269627890-269650390 GCF_030247195.1 Topomyia yanbarensis
AGCAGTAAGAGAGACAAATGTTTGAAAAGCGTCCAAAATAAGGAGGAGTCCAAATTAGGCTGATAACCTTATCATTCGTTCTTCAACATCGTATTTTTATCTCTTTTGGTTTCTGTGTAAACTGGGAATATTTTCTACCAAATTAACAACTAATATTTTTCAGTTATGAGTATTTTGTTACTTTTTGAAATCAAAGCTTTCGAAGTTAGTGTAGGGTATTTCGATTTTTTTGTGTTTCTCAAAGCCTCCCTTAATATTGTGACAAGTGTCAAAGTTAGCCCAGATGCCAAGTTTTGCACAGTTTGGACAATTTTTTTCCCCTACCAACTTCAATTGAAGTTTTTGCCATTGGCATTATGGAAAAATATTAGAAAAAATACATGAAAAGGTAAAACTTTCGAACTAGCTATTAGAAAATTACAACTCATACAATTTTAAGGAAGCAATCTTAGTATTTGAATAAGAATACAACCATTTCTTGAAAAATACGAAGTAAGTGTTTTGAGGTATTTTGTTCCTAAAATCCTCTATTCGTAATAACATTTCTGCTGTATGCTGTAAATCATACATCTTTTGCAGTTTTTCAAATGTCCTTCAATAACTCTGTACCGGTTGAGATGGGTTGGATTCTTGTTATGTTATGTGTAGAATGATTTCTGCTAATTAAATTAAAAGTTTTCCTATTAATTGCTGCGGAAGAACGTTTTGTATGTAAAATGATGAAATACAGCTATATTTCATAGGACTTCAGTGCTATTCTAATATTTACCTTGTTTCGAAAGTATTTATCTCAAAATGTACGGCATTTTATTAATAAAACTTGCAAAGTTGATATTTTTTAATAAATGTTACATTCTGAGGAGTCCGTCAAAGTTAATTTTCGTGTAAATAAGAATAATTTTTTATTATATATTGTTATACAAAATAATGAATAATTTTTCAACACACTTTTCAAAAATACAGAATTTTACCGCATTACCGCGCGGTGCGGTGCGGTAAATGCAGAGCGGTTGCGGTAAGCGGTGCGGTTTTATTATTTTTTTGCGGTTGCGGTGCGGACTATCCATTTACCGCCCACATCCGCACCGCGACGAACCCTATGTGTAAGTGTAATTCATTTTCAAGTTTTTTATGTTGAACAGGGTTGCGTAGTTCGTTTCGTGTCGTGCGGTTGTGTGATGTTTCATATTTACATGTCATTTAGCATTTTTCGTAATTTATTTATATTGTTTTTGATGCTGATGACTCGCGCTGGGTTGATATGTTGGTGACTATGCGGACGGAACATGCCGCCCCCCTTGAAATGTCGATTTCAACTGGAACATTGCTCGCCGCCCAAAGTCTTTCCCCCATGACTGCCACAGAGGGTTATCAGCCGGGTACTCGCCGAGCGTTCCCAGCGTTGCGACTGCCGCCAGGGACCAGCCGATCATTTGGACGTTCTACTAACACCACACGTTCCTGCCGATGTCGCTGCCGCGACGATGCTATCAGCTGTTGTCTGTTGTAAAGCATCTGGATCGAGATGCCCAGTAGTAGTGGGTGTGTGAGTGATAGTAGGAGCAAGGTGTTGAGTGCACTCGGGAGCGGGAGGCTGGCACTCGACCTTTGTGTCTGTAGGGGACTGAAGGTCGCATTGTGGGAGCGGGCACATTTTGCGAATTGTGCGGCGATAAATTTTATTGTCCCCCATCAGCACATCTGCAACTCGAACACACTTGTCATCACCAACTACCGTGTTTTCAACCCGACCAATGGGCCATCTCGTGGTTGGTTGATTCTCTTCCTGTAGCAGGACCATGTCGCCGACGGAGATATTCGGATTGATTTCTGGCCATTTTTGCAGTTTCTGAAGTACAGGGAGGTACTCGAGATACCAACGGGACCAGAAAGACTGAAGGATACGCTGCATCAGTTGCCAGCGAGACAAGCGGTTCATTGAGAGCGAGCAAAGGTCTGGTTGAGGTAAGGATTGAAGTGGAGCACCAATCAAAAAATGACCAGGGGTGAATACTTCAAGGTCAGAAGGATCATTGGAAAGGGGTGTGAGCGGTCGCGAGTTAAGACACGCTCCGATTTGTGCCACGGTGGTGGACATTTCTTCTTGCGTGAGGAGCACATCGAGAGTCACACGGTTGAGAATATGCTTCGTCGACTTCACGCAGGCTTCCCACAAACCTCCGAATGAGGGTGAACGAGGTGGAATGAAGTGGAATGTTATACCAAGTCGTGTTGTTTCTCCTGCGACTGCAAGCTTGTGTTGCTGTGAGTGAAATAGCTGTCGTAGTTCTTGGAGCTCTCTGCTGGCACCTACAAAATTGGTTGCATTGTCGCAATAAATATTCAGCGGATATCCTCGCCTGGCACAAAATCGTCGAAGTGCTGCGATGAAAACTTCTGTGGTGAGACCCATCACTAGTTCCAGATGAGCAGCTTTTGTTACCATACAAACGAACACGCAGATGTATGCCTTGATAGGGTCCTGCTTACGAGGAGGCTTGATGTAGACAGGACCTAAGAAATTCACACCAATGTTGGCAAACAGACGGGACGGTGTAACACGCACAGCTGGAAGATCGGCCATTGCTTGCTGCGCAAACGTTGGTTTGTTCCGGAAACACGTTAAACATTTGTGAACTACTAAACGAGCCTTGTTACGACCGTCGATAGGCCAATAACGACGATGAACAGCTGCTAGCAGATGTGAGGGTCCGGAATGGAGTGTATTCTCATGAGTGTCGAGGAAATGAAGGTTCGTAAACGGGTGATTCTTCGGTAGTAAGATCGGATGCTTTCGGTCGAAAGGAATCGGAGCGTTTTTTAGTCGACCACCAACTCTGATGAGTTGTTCATCATCCAACATGTATGTTTCAAGTACCGAAGTGAAGATTTTCTCTCTATTGGAATTTTGGCTTGAAGCCTTTCGAAATCCTTCCGAAATTCTGCGAATTGGATCTGCCGAATGAGCGAGACTTCTGCGCAACGAATTTCGAATGACGAAATGAATCCTGTAACGCGATTATCCCTTTTTAATCTGCAGTTGTTTATGAATCGTCGACAGTGTGCGAGAATTCTCAAGGCGACGTGTAACGACCCGTGACCTTCGAGGTGTTCCCGAAACCAAGTGTCAACAGGTGTTATACAATTGGGTGATATTACTGATATCTTTCTTTTGATGAGCTGCTTAATTTGTTCTTTGACATAATACACTTACCTTTTCTAATTTTCATGATTTTGGGTTATTCAACTTGGATATTTTTATCTCATTTTCACTAGTACCAGCTCTAATTGAAAAATTACGGCACTTATTGTACTTTTTTTTCTTTTTATTCGAAAGCCAGGAAAATTTTACAGTGAAAAATTTATTAATACTTTTTTGGTAAGTGAATTTTGTATTCTTTTAAAAGTAAATTAGTTTAAAGTTAGTGCTATTATTAGCATTTTCGTTAATTTTCTTAGAATAGTAAATAATAAACATCACCATTATTATCATGGAAATAATGCATCTCAGCAAGTTCTACAGTTCTTTCTTTGACTCCATTTAATTATCTCTTTTGGTTTCGACGCAAAATCGTTTTTATCACATCGTTTCATATGCAAAAATAACGATTTCGAACCAACTACATTTGTGGCGAGCTCATGCTGTGTTAACTATTAAATAGCAGCAAAATGAAAAGATATAGACAAAGTGTCTAATAAAAAGTTATAGAGAACATTAAGGGGCATCAAATGAACAATAGCAACGATAAACGACATTCAATTAGCTAGAGATTACTGGGTAGGGAAAGTTATGAAACTTAGAGCCATAGTACTCAAGTGAGAGCAAGGATGTGAAATAAACAGATCGGAAAACTAGAAGTGGCAGGGTCATTAGAACAGGCTTAATATCGTGCGGGCTTAATTTTTGCCTTCTGATAATGAGGGTCGAGCTTAGGCAGAATATTCTGCCTAAGCTCGACCCTCATTATCAGAAGGCAAAAATTAAGCCCGCACGATATTAAGCCTGTTCTAATGACCCTGCCACTTCTAGTTTTCCGATCTGTTTATTTCACATCCTTGCTCTCACTTGAGTACTATGGCTCTAAGTTTCATAACTTTCCCTACCCAGTAATCTCTAGCTAATTGAATGTCGTTAAAACGTAAAAAAGAAAATGTGACTAACATAGTCGAAATAAAAAAAAAAAAGTAACGATAAATTTTATTGATTAATAATTAGAATAATTAAAAAACTCCAAAAAACACAAATTTTGAGTTATTTCGTTAGTAAAAAATCATTTCGTACACTTAACTAAAAGATATTTGTACATACACTGATAGGACATTTTCTCAGCTTTCCAATGAAGTCTTGTAAATAACGATATAAAGCATATTTTTGCCTTTCTCATATAGAAAGGTTATGCAATCACTCTGAAAAACGTCAACCTAATCCCGGCCCGGAGGGCCGAGTGTCATATCCCATTCGACTCAGTTCGTCGAGATCGGAAAAAGTCTGTATGTGTGTGTGTATGTGTGTATGTATGTGTGTGTGTATGTGTGTGTGTATATGTGTGTGTGTGTATGTATGTGCGTATGTGTCAAATAATGTCACTCATTTTTCTCAGAGATGGCTGGACCGATTTGCCCAAACTTAGTCTTAAATGAAAGGTGCAACCTTCCCATCGGCTGCTATTGAATTTTGGATCGATCGGAATTCTGGTTCCGGAATTACGGGTTTCAGAGTGCGGCCACACAGAAATTTCTCATAAAAACTATAGGAAAAATTAAAAATAGAATTTTTATTTTTGATGCTAAATGTATTCAAGGTGCATAAAACGTCGAGATTTGATGCAAACACGAAAAAAAATTGACGAAGATTCACTTTTTTGGATTTTGCACATTTTTGCCTTTCTCATATAGAAAGGTTATGCAATCACTCTGAAAAACGTCAACCTAATCCCGGCCCGGAGGGCCAAGTGTCATATCCCATTCGACTCAGTTCGTCGAGATCGGAAAAAGTCTGTATGTGTGTGTGTATGTGTGTATGTATGTGTGTGTATGTGTGTGTGTATGTGTGTGTGTATGTATGTGCGTATGTGTCAAATAATGTCACTCATTTTTCTCAGAGATGGCTGGACCGATTTGCCCAAACTTAGTCTCAAATGAAAGGTGCAACCTTCCCATCGGCTGCTATTGAATTTTGGATCGATCGGAATTCTGGTTCCGGAATTACGGGTTTAAGAGTGCGGCCACACAGAAATTTCTCATAAAAACTATAGGAAAAATTCAAAATAGAATTTTTATTTTTGATGCTAAATGTATTCAAGGTGCATAAAACGTCGAGATTTGATGCAAACACGAAAAAAAAATTGACGAAGATTCACTTTTTTGGATTTTGCACATTTTTGCCTTTCTCATATAGAAAGGTTATGCAATCACTCTGAAAAACGTCAACCTAATCCCGGCCCGGAGGGCCGAGTGTCATATCCCATTCGACTCAGTTCGTCGAGATCGGAAAAAGTCTGTATGTGTGTGTGTATGTGTGTATGTATGTGTGTGTATGTGTGTGTGTGTATGTGTGTGTGTGTATGTATGTGCGTATGTGTCAAATAATGTCACTCATTTTTCTCAGAGATGGCTGGACCGATTTGCCCAAACTTAGTCTCAAATGAAAGGTGCAACCTTCCCATCGGCTGCTATTGAATTTTGGATCGATCGGAATTCTGGTTCCGGAATTACGGGTTTCAGAGTGCGGCCACACAGAAATTTCTCATAAAAACTATAGGAAAAATTCAAAATAGAATTTTTATTTTTGATGCTAAATGTATTCAAGGTGCATAAAACGTCGAGATTTGATGCAAACACGAAAAAAAATTGACGAAGATTCACTTTTTTGGATTTTGCACATTTTTGCCTTTCTCATATAGAAAGGTTATGCAATCACTCTGAAAAACGTCAACCTAATCCCGGCCCGGAGGGCCGAGTGTCATATCCCATTCGACTCAGTTCGTCGAGATCGGAAAAAGTCTGTATGTGTGTGTGTGTATGTATGTGTGTGTATGTGTGTGTGTATGTGTGTGTGTGTGTATGTATGTGCGTATGTGTCAAATAATGTCACTAATTTTTCTCAGAGATGGCTGGACCGATTTGCCCAAACTTAGTCTCAAATGAAAGGTGCAACCTTCCCATCGGCTGCTATTGAATTTTGGATCGATCGGAGTTCTGGTTCCGGAATTACGGGTTTCAGAGTGCGGCCACACAGAAATTTCTTTTAAAAACTATAGGAAAAATTAAAAATAGAATTTTTATTTTTGATGCTAAATGTATTCAAGGTGCATAAAACGTCGAGATTTGATGCAAACACGAAAAAAATTGACGAAGATTCACTTTTTTGGATTTTGCACATTTTTGCCTTTCTCATATAGAAAGGTTATGCAATCACTCTGAAAAACGTCAACCTAATCCCGGCCCGGAGGGCCGAGTGTCATATCCCATTCGACTCAGTTCGTCGAGATCGGAAAAAGTCTGTATGTGTGTGTATGTGTGTATGTATGTGTGTTTTTTTTTTCGACTCGCATTAGGTTTCTGGATTTTAACAGGGGCCCTCCCTTTCAACCCCATCATCTTTAAACCACCACTATATTACAAAGCATACCAATTTAAGCTGGGGAGTCGTTCGTTCATGGGACTCTCGCCCTCCTCACATACCCATCCCCGCATGACAAAATGAGTTAGCAAGCAGATAACATTGATCTAATGCTGATTATGCTAATGGAGTATGATATTTTTTTGTTTCAAGTGTTTCACCATCGATACGTAGCTCATCAAGTTCGTGGCTGGCATGCCATTGTGTATAAGTGCAAAGTGTACTAAGAATGTAATGGACATTTCCACAATTATGTTGAACATAAAAAGCCTCCGTGCCATAGTTTAGAGAAATGAGAAAGGCACAATTGCACCGCTAGGTGGATTAAAACAGGTTTTCAGATTAGTCTTTTAAGCACTTGCAAGTCGATTACAGGAAAAGTATAGTAATGAAATTACAAAGAAATGAGAAGAGATAGAAATATTACGTCCAAGAACAAATTATGAATCGTCCTAAAACCCAACTTTTGGATAATGGATATTGCTATAATCATACTTCATTATTTCGAGAAAACCTCTTCACAAACACTAACTTTTAACTACTTTACAGCTAAGAGGTAATTAAAACTAATTACCTAAAAGATATGAGAACACCATTCAATAGGAAATTTTCTCACCTTTCGAATGGAACTGAAACATTTAAAATACAAAGTATACTTATAAGTTTTTTACACAAAAAGTTTAATAACTATGTAACGGTTGAGATTTGATGGTATATGTAGAACAATTTTTTTTCTCTAAATATGGCAGTCTATCACCCCCGAGAGATTCTTAACCATGAACCAAACACCCTATATATATATATATATATATATATATATATATATATATATATATATATATATATATATATATATATATATATATATATATATATATATATATATATATATATATATATATATACACATATATATATATATATATATATATATATATATATATATATATATATATATATATATATATATATATATATATATATATATATATATATATATATATATATATATATATATATATATATATATATATATATATATATATATATATATATATATATATATATATATATATATATATATATGGCAGAGTACTAGGCCACGTATGTGGAAACGACGACAGCCACGGCGGTCCATACCACCAATGTAATGAGTTGATAATCTCGTCTGGCGGTAAACCACGGGAAATATGATCCACTGGGTTGTCATTACCTGGAACATGTCTCCAGTTGCAAGCTACCGATGCTGGATCTGGAATACACGGTTGGCCACGAAACTAGGTTGTGAATTTAACCAGTGCAGGACTGTAGTGGAATCCATCCAGAAAACAGCAGTGAACGGCCTTTTTAATGCTTGTATAGTTTTACTTTCTTGTATAGTTGAACCGAAAGACGAGCTGCACAAATTTCTAGTCTAGCGATAGAGGTTGTGATCGACAACGGCGCAACCTTGGATTTGGATGCAAGTGACGAATTCTCCGCACGAACAGAGCAGTATGGCCCGTACGCCTTTTTTGAAGCATCTGCGAAGAAATGCAGCTGGATAATAGGCACATCAGTACGTGCGACGAATCGAGGCACTCGAGGACTTGACGAAGTAGGTCGATGGTATTGTGAAATCCCTTCCACTCCTCCTGGATCCTTGCTGGTAATGGTTGGTCCCACCCTAAACGATGGTTGTCGGAATCTTTCAGTGCCCACAGGCGCAGCATAAAAAGCATGGTTTTAGAAATTGTGGGCCCAACGAGTCCGAGCGGGTCAAAATTTTTTGCGATGTACGACATAACATTTCTTTTAGTTAGATTGACAGCGGGCAATGGAAGTTGTACCTTAAACCCTAGCGTGTCGGAAGCTGGCTTCCATATAAGCCCAAGCGTATATATAGCTCGTTCGTCTTGTAACTCGCATACAGGTTGGACTCCTCGATCTTCTACTGGCATTTCTTCGAGCATTTCTGGAGCATTTGAAGCCCACTTTTTCAATGCGAAGCCAGCGGTTCCAAAAATGTTTGTAACATCTCGACGAAGTTGGCTGGCAGATGGAATGTCATCAGCTCCAGACAGGAAATCGTCTACATAAAAGTCATCGGCAATTGCATCTGCAGCGACGGGAAACGAATCTCTGGCGACGGTGGCCACTTGCTGGATTGTTTTGGTTTCCAGGTATGGAAGTGAAGCTCTTCCGTAGGTGACAGTTTGAAGTTGAAAGGAGGATAATGGCTCGTCCGGACTAGATCGCCACAAAATTCTCTGGAGTTTTTGATCTTCAGGGTGTACAATAATCTGGCGGTACATTTTCTGAATATCGGACGCTAACGCTATTGCTCGTGTGCGAAACCGCATTATCAAGGAAAGCAGGTCCTACTGCACGACTGGGCCGACTCTTAACATATCGTTTAATGAATATCCGGATGTTGTCTTGCTCGATGCATCAAGGCAACCATCGTCTTTGTCGTTGTACTGGATGATTTAAAGACCGGGTGAGGCAGGAAACAGTGTAGTTCTGCATTGTCGATGGGATCAGAAAGCCTCCGCATGTGGCCTAGGTCCTCATATTCCTTCATAAATCATCGGTAAGCGTCGTAGATTTCAGGTTCTTTGCTTAAACGACGTTCTAGACTGAAAAATCTTTGTTCGGCGATCGACCGCGGTTCACCAAGGACAACATCTGTATTTTCACTTTTGGGTAAGCGGACACTGTACCTTCCTGATGATTCTTGAGTGGTGGTAGTGGCATATATCTCTTCGAAGCTCTTTTCTTCTGGTGAGTGGGCAGGACCGGAGGACAGGGTCTCCAGTTCCCAAAACTTCTGGATAGCAGCTTCAAGGCGATCGATTTGCGTCGATACACTGCAAACTGGTGGCGAGGTAGATTCCGGAATAACAGTACCAGACATCGTCCACCCAAACCGGTTTTCGACCATAAAGAGTTGATCGGGGCCAAGCAGGACCTTTTTACCAGTGTGCAACATCCAATAGGTTTCTCCTCCAATGATAAGGTCAATTCTGCCAGGAACATGAAACTTGGGATCAGCGAGAGGAACATTTGGCAAGTTCCAAAAGCGGTGGTCAACGGGCATTGTCAATGAGGAGAAATTTCATCTTTGTGGAGAAACGGTTTGTGCGAGATTTTACGGTGGCAGTAACGATGCGATTTAGTTTCCTTTGTGACTGGCCGATTTCAGCGACAGCAACATCAATAATTTCCTGGGGGTTGGAAAGTAACCTGGCGAATTCTTTCGACATGAAATTCGACATTGATGCTGAGTCCAATAGGGCTCTAGCTTGAAACTCTTTGAATTGATTGTCGACGACGTGAACTGCAACGGTTTCTAACAATACTGTTGAGGAATGCGAGAGAGCTGGTACGCTGACTTCAGCCCTTATGGGGCCCGGCTGAGCGATCGGGGATATGGCTAACGGAGAAGGCTCTTGGGTTGGCGCTATTACAGCTGGGCTGGAGGAGCTTTTCTGGGTTGAAGAGCTTACATGCAGAAGTGTATGGTGCTTTTCGCGGCATGTACGACAGGAATATTTGGAGCTGCTGGCTTGATGGTAGGATCGGAAACAAATCCAGCAGAGCTTCCGTTGAGATACCAATTCACGACGCTGCTGAACGGACATTTTTGCAAACACAGGCCACTGGAATAGGAAATGTAGCTCAGTGCAGGAGAAATAGCAGGGGACATTGTGTATGGCTTCGGGAGTAGCAGCGTTTACGACAATCTTGGAAGGTAATCTCTTGTTGCTGGATGATGTGCAGGGTACCCTCGATTGGTCAATTGGAGGATGTTGTTGTATATCAGTTGCAACAGATTTGATTATTCGAGCTCGCCGGTATGGAAATTCTATGAGTTCGTCATATTTTATATAGTCATCTTCACTTGTTTTGACGTAGGACTACGTCTTTGTTTTCGATATGGGGGTGCACTCTGCAAATTCTACAAAAATGGTATGTAACGAAAAGTCCAATTTTAAACGCATATAATTCAGCCATCTAACGATAAATTTTCAATTTTTTTGCACAAATCGCCCCGAAATTCATCTAAGAATAGATTCCAATAGATAAACCCAAAGATTTTTGATATCATAGCATTAAAAAATTAAATAATATACAACCTTGTCAAAATATCGCGCCTTAACACACAGAAGATAGCGCTTCCCAAGCCCTGTACGACAGATTGGTGTACCTAGCGCACAACGCTTCTATGAATGACGTCATCATCGACTATTTAAAGAACGGACTTGGCCAGATACGCTCAGTGCCCTGTTGAACGGCTGGCGAAGCAGATCACTGCGCTGTGTTTTTTACAGCCAGTGTAGCTGAGCTAGAAGTCCGTTACACTGGCTGTGGAGGGACGCTACCCTGTGTCATCCAACAGGCGACCGCTCCAACTGCTTCCTATATGCCGCTGTAATGTTGCTAGTAAATTTTTGGTTTAACTAGCACATGTATTTGCTATTTGCGCTTGAAATTAAGTAGTGTAGTGGTAGTAATAAGCTTCCCATTTTGGTTTAAACGCAAGGACAGTTTTTAAAACAGGATTTGATTAATTAGTTTAGCTCATGTAAGCAATTTTATCAATTCTGTAATATAAAAGGAATTTCACGGAACTTGATGAATTTGGCCCCACTTGCAACCGGTATAATCAACCTGCTCAAAGTGTTGCATAACGCAGGGCTGTTTTTGGAACAAAATGTGTTATCATTCAGCCCGTCGCTATGCAAAATCACGATATTATGACAGATGGGCTAAGCGCGGCCGTTCCTTTCAATCGGGAAAGGCCGCGTGGAATTTTGGTGAAATGCGCTAATAGTGTCGTGGTAGTACTAGTTGTCTCTTTCGCTCTACCCATCATCATCAGCGTTGACTCATTTTGCATTGTACGCTTGGGTTCAGTGTTTGGTAGGTATGTATGCGAATGTGTTGGTAGGTAGGGGAACTGGCGGTAAAATGAACACGTTAAGCAAAGTCATCATTTTCTAACTAATAAGTGAATGAGATATTACAATCACCTTATGTTTCTTGTTAGACATGTTTTGTACATATCTGGTAAAAATACTTCGTCATAAACACATTTTTTCAAACATGATTCTGTAGCTATCACGTGTATCAGAAGTCAAAATACTTCCAAATTCAGTAACCCAAGTTCCCTGTTGCAAATATGTGTTCACTTCCTCTATTCCGTAGGAGGAAGAATGAACACTAGGCGGCTAAAACGTACTATACGCTCGCGCATGCACGTTTTTCTCTTTCCCAATCTGTCTCACGATTGCACAAACTAGAGCAAGTGGTTGAGTTTCGGTCGCCGAACGGACCTCGTTGTCGTTGTCTTATCAACCACCCGACCAGTAAAAACTATGTGAACGCAAGTGAGGGTATTGGCGCGTAATGGTATGATGCAAATGTTTCGAGAGGGAATGAGATAGCGATTCTGAATCAATTGTCCAAGAAGTTCGTTTTTCGAAATACGAGTTTTACTTCGGTAAAATTACGTACTTCCGGGTATCTAGAACCAAAAATCGTTTATCTGAGGGTTTTAGGAATAGCTTCTCATCCATTTTCAATCTAGACCGTGAAAGACGTTAGAGTGCGTGTTTTTTGATTTTGTCCCGCGGTGTGTCGAAAGGTGTTGCGTTAAAGTCTAGAAGTAGGAAGTGCGGATAATTCGTGTGCGTTTTCTGAAAGTACAGAAAAGATTGGCACTATTCATCGGCCCGCCACACCGCCCTTCGCCTGCCGACGCGCTCTAGACCCACGCGCTAGTTTGGGATATTCTGGCGCTGCAACCGAAAAGTCAGAAGTGCGACGATTCATCAAACGTTTGCACAGCAAAGTTTAACGTCACGACCATCCGGTGTGCACGTATTTTGTTGCTGGCAGCTTGTCCGGCGTTCCGACACTGCCAGCAGTTATCCATCCTGTACGCAGAGGAACATCTGTAATCGTCCGGTACATCCTTAATCGCCGCCTGCGCAGATTCATCACCGCCAGTGTAGATACATCGCCGCCACCGCATCGCCGCATCAGGACAGTCTTCGCAGTAGTGCGAATGTGAGTGGGCAAGCAACGAAAAAGACTGTAAGTACACCTACCACAAAATCCATGCGCATGGTGAAAGTTTAGCCGATACACGCACCCGGCAAACAAAAGTTCGGCCGCATTATGGCACGTTAGCCCGGTAGGAAATAGCGATCGCTCATCCGCACACAGTAGGGAACAGAAAGAATATAGGCAACACCGTAGAAAAATCCTAGGTTAAGTTTTGAAAATGCCAGTTAAAATGAATAAATTAGTTATGTGATTTGTTGTTCGATAAATAATGTTTTAGTGTTAATGTTGTCATATTAGTCATGTTCCCATAGAGTTTACTGATTTGAAGAGGTGTCTCATGTTTCGCGTCGTGTTAGTTTTGTAGTTTTTTGGCTATTTACTCCAAGTTGGGCTACTTGGGAATCTTAGCCCCACCACTCGAGTTTCTTTTTCGGTATAGTTATTTGGTTTTTAGGTATTCTTCCAGTGATGAGACAGTACGAGTGGTGTTCTTAGGTATTTTGGGATAGGAAAGCGAACTTCTTTGGGTTAATTCGTGGGTAATTTGATGCATGAAACTGAGTACCTCTCGATTCAGTTGCGTCTGCTAGGTCGTTGCTCCAAACCTTCACTATATCGACCCGCCCTGAGGCTGGGTTTCTGGTTGGGCAACCCTAAAGCACGACAAATGGTCCTCGAAAGAGGTGGCGCTTAAGCCATTTGTTCGGAAAGGTGGGACGATTGGGCAGACTGATTCGGTAGCAACGTCGTGCGCGCTACAATTCTTGATTTCTAAACATGTCCAACATGTTTATAGCGAGTGGGTAAAATGAACATGTGGCGGTGGTAAAATGAACAGCTTCTGGTGACCTGCAAAATGTCCTGTATGTATGCAATGCGCAGCGTTGGAAAGCATTTTCCGATCAATACTAATATCCCAACAAATCATGAGCTTTGCATACACACAGGGCATTTTGCAGGCCAAAAAAAATTGTCACGGAAAAATTGAATTTTCATGACGTAATATTAACCATTTTACAATCCTGTGGCATCGAAACACATCTACAAACTTGGGGTTATCCATGGGTGTTTGAACTTTTAGGTTCTGTTTGAGAGCAACTAGGAAGCTTGTTCTATACATGAGATGTGATTATATTGTCTAAAATTTGATTTTTCTTCACCGGTCCGGGTGTTTTTTCCCACACACTAAGTACTAAGAAAATAAATATTTTACATTAAGTAGTATAGTCCTACGTCTACAGTTCGTGCAACCCCATAGGGCTGCCCCTTGTAGTTTTTTCTTCCCACGCACGCAAAATGACTGGATCTTTTTTTTTGGTCAGCATGTATACTAGCGGTGTATTCCATTGCTCGATTGGTTCGTTTAACTTTCCCAGCGCTTTCACGTGTCTTTGAAATTCGTCTACAAACTCATGTAGCTCGTGGGCAGACTCTTTTTTAATAGGTGCAAGTTCGTGAATTATCCGAAATAACTGTCGTTTCAGAAATTTGCGGTTATTGTATCTCTTTAACAGAGCATCGATGACAATACTGTAGTTATCGGCTTCAATGTCCACACTTTCAAAAGACTTATGAGCATCTCCTTCCAACGACTGCAATGCATATTGGAGTTTGGCGACTGTTGGGATGTCTGCGTTGCTATGCACCATGGAGAAAAACGTATCTTTGAAGGAAAGCCAGCGAGTGAAGTTCCCATCAAACTTAGGTAGATCAATTTTCGGCAATCGTAGATGGAATGTAGAAGCAGATGGTTGATGACTGGCGTTGATCGATGTGTTCAGGATCGTTTGATTAGGATCGATTCGCTTGGCCAACAGAAAACCCTTTGCCTCACAATACTTTGTTTCAAAATCAGCTTGTTCTATCAGGTTAAATTCTAAATTTCCGTAGTCATCCTCATGCTCAAGCTCTGCCTCTATAAACTCTTTGTAGGTACTGTCTAAAGATTCGATGCGAACTGGTATCTGGCATGCATCCCGTTCTTCGCCTCACAGTTAACTCTAGTACCTACTTGTCCGATTTTTTGTCTGGCATTTTGGTTCACTGCTCTCGCGCACTCGAGGTATCGATCAAATAAACACTTACGCACGATTTCGGTCGCTCCTTCCCGAATACGAGTATCTCCTTCCCGACGCAGACGAATACGAATAGCTCCTTCCCGACGCGGACGAGTACGAAATATCTCCTTCTGGACGCGTACGAATTCTTCTTACCGACGGATTGTTTTTTTTTTTGTAAATAACTCACTAATAGTTATCAAGTAAAGTTACTTTAGTTCACAATTGCTACTTTTATTTGTACTGATTTTGATATCTCTGTCAGCACACGTGTGTTTAGAGTTACTATGCGATGGTGTGACCAACCACGTTTTATCGAACAATTACAGTCTTCTTCACAATAGAACAACCATTCAATTCTATTGTTCCTAGTCGTGCACAAAGCAATTGGATACGGTAATGGCTTATATTGGGGCCTTTGATACAACGGCACACTAAACTCTTCGGTGGAATGTCATCAGATCCGGCTCGAAGGACCAGATGATTACGCCAATGATAAATATGTCGGTATCTGAGGGATTGCTTCACCGATTTCGGCGATCGAAGGGATCAGCGTTTCGCTGAACTAAGTGACCAACGTGTTGCCTAATAGCACGTGCCCGTGAATTCGACCTGAGTCCAGCTAATTACAAGCTTGCTATTATCTCGTGTTGTGGCAGTCCGGTCTTAGCTTTCCCACTTTCTCACCGAAGTTGTGGAAACGCTTATATGCTGAATACCTGACTGCACTTGGGTACATATACTTCTAACTCACGACCTTGCCAAGGTCGTTTTTGCCTCTTTCGCTAGAGAAACTCGGAATAAAAAACAGGCTTTATTGTGCACGACCAGGCCCGTAGCTAGGATTTTGTTTCGGGAGGGGCTTAAAAATTATTGCATAAATGTATTAATTCTGATGACTTGAGATATTTACTGGAAACTGAGCGTAATTATGAAAAGTTCTTAGCGAAAACAATTCCAAGTTAGAAATTTCTCTAGTTACAAAAATGAATATTCAAGAGTTCAAAGTATTTAGGGCTGCTTGAAAATACTACGTATTCTAGACTACACGTTTACAAGATGTAGAAGACGCTAAATTGGAATGAGTAGAAAAATATCCAAAAGCCCGTCTCACGAAACTTTACACGCATTTGCTAATCAGGAGAACGAAACCAACCTCAAGGTTCTCTCCATGGATAGGAATATATCAGTATGAAATCCAAATTTACCGTTGCAAAGAATGTCCGAACAAAGTGAATGTCGAAATTTGCTTCTGACAAGGCAGGGGATTTGTAGATGCGGAAAATAGGTTCAATAGCTCATATTTTCATGATCAGGCATCTTGCTACTATTACTAGTTCTGTGACTTCATCCGAAGTTTGCGTTAGCTCAACTTTATGAAATTTTCAATTTAAATGATACTGAACATGTCGTAATCATAACAATCCTGAGAAAAACACATGTTGTTTCATTTGACTCTCGTGGGGAATGGGTTAAAGACTATCTTCGGCAATATTATCAGGTAACTGAGAATAACTATCTATTTATCTATTTAAGTAGATTCTTTTTAGGTACATAATTAATTTTAAATAATTGGACTTACGAATTAAAAATATTATAGACTGATTTTCCTAGGTCCCTGAAACTATAGTAAAAGTCAAAATGTAAAGTGCGTGCAAAAAACTACTGATTTCACTACAAAGCAAGAATAAGAACCTTAGCTCTATTGACTTTCAGTAATCTTGCAAAACCGTTGAAACTTGAGAAGACTACCTAGATTAAGTAAATATTATATTTGAATAATTGAAGGTTTTATTTCGGAATTCATGGGTTTTTGGACAATGTAAAATATATATTTCAATGATTTAATCTACTAATGGAAACTACACAGAATTTAATCTACTGACCGAAACTGCTCAGAACTTGTTCACTAATCGAAAGAAAATTGCTTAGCACTGATTAGTGAATGCTTCTAATTTACGTAAAATATGGTAAATATAACATTGATGACCCGACCAAAATAACCAGAAACTATAAACATAGGTGAGCTTAATAATTTCAGCATCACTTGCTTCCGATACATGGAAGAGAACACATCGCACTTACCGAATTTGCTTTGTTTTAGAGTTATCTGTTTTTAAATTAAAGCAAATTATCCGTTTCCTGTGAAACAATTGCAAAATTTCTTGTCAATTCGTTAAATAAATATGTGGACACTAATCTGCTCAATAATTGGTTTGTTTTGAATAAAAACAATTAGCTCTTGATTTTTTTACAATCATCATCAAGATTGGAAGAGATGTATGACTTCTTGAAGAAAACTGTAATGTTTGTCTGATTACAGGTTTGTTTTACCACTATTTGGGAAAAAAGTTTCAATTAAAATTGTTGCACCTAACGCATCAAAGTTGTATAACGAATAACGAAGGATAACGAAGACGAAATGAGAAGATCAGAGCGAAATTCCGAAAGCACTCGTGTTGAGTAAATAGAAAAGATCGAAGAGTGATCTTGAATCGATTTCGATTGGTTGATTTTTTTCCTCTCTTTTCTCTCTTATTTAAGATTATCTTTCTCATTTTATTCTATGACGAGCAAAAACAGAACGCAAGACTGTCACATACTGAAGACATGAAATCGAAACACTTATCCCAATTTATTGGCTTATAGATTCAATCAGTCCCAACATTTTAGTCGCTGTTCGTGATTGCCTATTGTTTTACCACTTTTTGACCCGTTCACTTTTAAAAGAAATTTCTTTTACACGTTTGTTGCAGATATCACAGATTTACGGATAACAGTTTATTAGTACGTAACGAATTCCTCGTAATAGTGAAATGAAGCGTCAATAAAAATGGGCACATATGTAATTTTTTACATTCATGAAAAAATCAGGGAAAAAGTTATTAGCAAACAAAGGCGGATAGAAAAATCGGCCAATCAAACCCATGGCTGGGGTAGGTTGGCCGAGTTTGGTAAAATAAGTTAAACACGTCAAATGTATCAGTGGAAAACTTTTAATTCAACAAAAACATCGTTTTTTTTCGTATAAATAAAATCTACTTTTTACTTTTTAGTCTTTTTAATCTTTTTGAACGTAGTTTTGGCAGCTTTAGTGAACTTTTTACCAGCTATCGCTGATTTTTGCTCCACCAGCGTACGGTTACATTTGATTTCATTTTTCTGCTCCTCCAATACAGCTTTTATTGGGGAATCGGTTAAAATTTGAGCCAATCGGCGTTTACGACTAGGGTTGTGGTACCGGTAATACCGGTAATCCCGGGAATATCGACCCATTTTTGGTACCGTAATACCGGTACTGAACAAAAGCCAGTAGCGGTATTTTCGGTACTATACAATTTTTTATGACAAATATGTTAACTCTGCAGGGGGATCTGTTTCAAAATATCGGTCTGCAAGATAACGTTTAATTATATTAATTTGCCTTCTAGATAAATCGTTGAGATAACACCTTTGTGTCGGAATAAGGTGGGCCATCATCATAATAATTCTAGAAGTTAAAGTTTTATTAGCGACATTCTGATTGGTTTCCATTATTCACTGGGTGGCGCGTAATAAGACTATAGTCTAAGTCATGTCTGTATTTGGTTTGCTCTTAAACCTTTATCTACAAAAGAACGAACAGCGATTTAGTGGCTAACAGTTTTTGACTTGGTGAACTGTTTTAAATGGGGCGATTTGTAATTATTGGTGATCGGAAAATTCAGCAAAACTCCATAGTTTACAGGAAAGCAAGGAGCCTTGATATGCATTAGAGAATAGTAGGCAAACGACATAAAGGTCGAAACTAATTTTCAGAAAAGCAAGAGATTAATGCGATTAACCTGCTCGGATTTACTGCCATTTTCGCTTTGGTTTACTGTTGTTAATAGGGTTTCATACATTTACCATCTGTTCAAGTCGATGAAAGTCGCACCACTTAGCAGTTATTGGTTTCAAAGTGGCCTAGATTTCGAAATAAAAGAAGGTGCCCAATACGAAAAATATCTTCTGTGAAATAAGTCTTGCCATTCCGCAGCAATTAAAAACAATAAACATGTTTTTTGATCAGCACAAATCAATCATCTGAGAATAAGATCATCAGTTTGAGCATTCAATTTCAGTTTGAAGCTTTTTTTCGAATTTTTTAAAAAATATTCGAGTACCGGTACTTTACCGGTACTGAGGGCTTCAGTACCGTAGTACCGGTTCTCGCCGAAAAGGGTCGGTACTGCGAACCCTATTTACGACCTTGCCACTTCTTCGAATCAGATCGTGCACTCGCCTTGGGAAGAGGTCTGACGTCTTTAGAGAGGCTTACATCTGCAGCAGATTCTATGCTAATGGACGAGTTTTGCTCGGGGTTGGGTCGATCTGTGACAAATCCTGTCAGAAACTCCTCAGGAGGAAAAATTTCAGGATTGTAGGGCCCCACGCCAGACTCTGAAAGCAGCTTGGCATTTAATTCATAAAATATCGAATTCAACTTTTTTATAAACAATTTCCGAATTTTAGTGATTCTAATCTCTTATTTCTACTTGGTAATCATTTTAAATTATTTTTATTACTTATTTCTCGTGTATATTTTTCCTTATATTTTTTCCCTTTTTTATTAACGACTTATAGTGAGTCAATCTTTTTCCTTTTTTATATTGTAACAACATATAATTAGCAAGGGACTGGAAGGTGAAGTATTTTTCAAATATTAAGAGCCATAGTACTCAAGGGAGAGCAAGGATTTGAAGTAAGAAAGTTTAGAAAAGCGTGGAGTAGGGTCAATGAACAAGCTTAGAGTTTCCCGGTTACTTAGCTTTTTGTCTTCTGCAGCGCAGTAGTCAGGATCTTTTGGCATTAAATGCGAATCACCTGAGTCTGCGGCATGTCCGGACAAGCGTAAAGTCAGTTTAATGACCTATGCTGTCGGAGCCGACTTATAATAATCAATATAATCATCAATATTAGCATAATATCATCAGTCTATTTTCAACCATCAAAGGCATCGGTCACGATACTTAGTGTGCTCCTGCTTCTGTCCGAGCCAGAGCAAAGCGAACGAAAAAAAAAGTTACTTGTGTGCATTGTCTGAACAACAAAGGATACCGTTATTTTTATTCTTGCGTGTCTATCAAGATGACTGAGTCTCATCAACAAAACGTGATTATTTGGCCTAATACAGTGGCATAAGACCAAGTATTCGTGATGTGGAACATCTGCTGAAGGTGAAAATGCAGCTTCGGTTTTCGGAAGTCACCTGCATACAGCTTGAGCACGTCAGGCATGCGGTGCTGACAACCTTCAAAAAATTCGCCCAGGCAAAAAAATTCATTTCGCAGAATAACTTAAAACACGTGCTGAAACCAACGCTAAACAACGCTGAAATCAAAATTCCTTTATACATGGATAATGGGAATATTGAAGTTAAATATCATGATTTATCTCCACTTACTTGTAAAGTGGCAATTAAAAGATTCATGTCGAATTTCGGAGCAGTGGAATCTGTTACGGAGGACACATGGAGAAACTACTTCCCAAGTATTTCAAATGGTGTCCTTGTGGTGAGAATGCGGGTAGACCAACCCATTCCCTCCTACCTTACCCTGCAGTACAAAACAGAAGGGGGTGATACCATTACCCAGCGAACTCTTTGTACATATCAAGGACAAACTAATACGTGCCAATTCTGTGAACAAACGGCACATTACGGACAACCCTGCCCAGAAACAGCTGAGGAAAGCTCATCCCCGGAAAGATATGCCAACACACAGGCTCCAATATCTTTACCTGAACCACAAACGGTTGCCAAATTTGTGGCTGCAGTTAAGGAAATAATGACAACTGCAAAAGCTTCAAACTTTCCAACTAATACCACCACTGAAGAAGCTACCACCAAGGATGGAGTGTTCACATTCGTGACCCGTAAGGGCAAGAAGCCAGGAAGAACATCTGATCGCGAGTATCATGGCAGTAATCAAGATGATGATACGGACGTAAACAACAACGAGACAGACATGGATAACCCCGAAGTTGGCGAAAGAAGGAACATCTTCCCGACGCGTAAAAAGATCTCCGCTCGCAATACCAAGTTGCGCGCACGGGATCTGACAGGCTCAAAATAATTGTTATTTTTTACTTTGTTTAAATATATAACAGACCCTTGGCTCATCTAAGCTAACGCATTGGCCCGTGTCAAAAAAACGAATTAAAAAAAATAGCATGATATCAAATTTTGTTTTGAAAAAGGTTGGCATTTCACAAACATCGAAGTGCACATTACTCTACACATAATTTACAACTCGGCCAACCAGCCCCGCACTGAACTCGGCCAACCTACCCCAATGTATATTTTTGAGAACAATCACGATTTACACAAACAAATATAAGGTTACACTGGTAACCGTTACACCATTTTGTTTGGTTTTGAATACTCTTTCCAGCAGTACAAAGTTATTGGAAATCGGATGTAAATTGATTCATATTATTTTTCAGAAACAGAAATTTACTCACTAGCGCCGAAAAAAGAATAAACGTGCTGCTGTACAAACGACAGCACCAAAACACTTGAAGTTACGTCGACACATTGGTGACCTAATACCCCACAAAAATCACTATAGATGTCGCTACTGCTCATAGTAGCCTTTTCATAAAAGGCACTCGGTCAACCTGCTCCTTCGGCCAACCAGCTCCGGTCACCCCTATTGCGTTAAAATGACGCGAAACAAAAACTGCCTTCTCGGATGAATAGTTCTCAGACAAATTGAAATATTTTTTGTGTAGCACAGTACAAAGTACAGTGTGCACTTACCTAATACAGAAATTCAAAATTTATGCAATTCAAAAACTTATCATTTAAAAATAACAAACGGGGTCGTGGGTCTTTTATATATTTCCTTATGTAAACAATAGAAATAATATAACGAGTTTAAATGGTTGTCCGGCAGATCTCGCGCAAGCGCTTAGCCATTGCACGTGGAAACCTGTTTACGAGGCGAGGAAATATTTTTTTCTTCACCAACTATGTTTTGGGAGGGGGGAATGTTCACTTCTATCTCACTATTGAACATTTGCGTGTCATCATCGTAGTTGCTGCCTTTATGTTCGCGAATATCTGGTTTCTTCCTTGCTTCTCGCCCTCAATAATTGCCCTTCAGAATGGATTCCATTTCTCCCAAAAGTGACATTAATCTACGAGTAAGCGGTATCCGATCTTGTAGCGGATCATTGATTTTCTTATCCTGCACATTTCCTTTCGATCATGCCCATATGAGCCTGCCTAGTTCTAGTTTTGCCGGCGTCGGCGGTAAAACAGGATGATGAGTTATGTTCTACCATAGACCATGCGGTAGACTTGGGTGAAACGCCCAACTCCTACTCTGCAGAAGGCAAAAAATTCTGCACATTTCCTTTCGATCATGCCCATATGAGACTGCCTAGTTCTAGTTTTCCGTTCTAAGTTTATAACTGATTCGCTCTAGAATACCTATCCGTCTTTCAATTTCATTGCTTTCGTTTCTCTTAGTCTCAAATTTGCCGAAAATAGCCAACAAAATCGATACAGCAAAATTCATTTTTGAAAAATTTCGGGAGGGGCTTTAGCTCCCTAGTGTCGGTTTGAAAGTTCATATTTAACTGTCGTCTTTACTGCAATCATATCCCTGCATCGAGCCTTTGGGTACTCACTAACACTATTAAGTTAACGGTAAGTTCATTTTATTATATATATATATATATATATATATATATATATATATATATATATATATATATATATATATATATATATATATATAT
>NC_080671.1:269655390-269738432 GCF_030247195.1 Topomyia yanbarensis
GACATCCCTCGTATGGAAAGGGAGACCGCTGTCGATCTGCATATAATTGTCGATGTTTTCGAGAGGCATGTAAAGGGCTTGAACCAAATGGGAGAGCCAACGGACGCATGGAGCACAATTCTTGAACATTTACTGTGCACGCGGCTTTACGACGACACACTTAAAGCTTGGGAGGATTATGCCTCAACCATTAATCAACCCACCTACAAAAATCTTGTCGACTTTTTGCTTCGAAGAAATCGCGTCCTAGAATCGATTTCCGTGAATCACCAGCATGTTCCACCACACCCTGTTGTTTGTTCTCATGTGTCTGCTTCAAGATCCGCTGCCCGTGGTAATCCTCCAAACTTCGCATCAAGTAGCTCTTCACTCAAATGCCACGCCTGCGAGCAACGTCACCCGCTGTTGAAATGTTTCAAATTTGGCAAAATGTCATCCTCTGATCGATTGAATGTTGTTAATGCTAAACGACTATGCTTGAATTGTTTCCGTAGCACTCATTATGTCAGAGATTGCCCTTCTCAAGAAAGCTGCCGCGTTTGTGGAAAGCGTCACCACACAATGATTCATCCGGGTTACGATGAAAATTACCCCCGACCCACACCTGACTCTAGATCTTCCAGATTTGAGCAACCAACTCGGGCTGCAGTGCACCTCACTCATTGCGATGATGAACCCGTTGAACCTGTCATTTCTGCCACGACTACCGTTTGCCAACCCGATTCCATAAGCTGCACACCGTTAAGAACTCGAGGGAAGAATGTTATTCTGCCCACTGCCGTGGTTATTATCGTGGACTGCTATGGCAAAGAACACTTTGCACGAGCTATTCTAGATTGCGCCTCACAGGCCAGTTTGATAACGGAGCAAATGGCTCAACTTCTTCGACTGAAACGAACCAAAATGAGTATGCTCGTAAATGGAGTAGGAGATCAACCAATGCTGGCAACAGAATCTGTGGCAACTCAGATTCGTTCCAGAAAGAAAAACTTCACAAGCGACATTGAATTTATTGTTCTAAAAAAAAAATATCCCAAAGCTACCTGGTCAAAGCTTTCCTGTTGACCACTGGAACATCCCCGATGATTTGTTTTTAGCGGATCCCGGATTTAATAGAAGCAGTAGCATTGACTTGCTTATCAGCAACGAGCATTTTTTCACGTTTTTTACGTCCGCTGGTAGAATCGAACTTTCCAAGTCATTGCCAATATTGGTCGAAAGTGTTTTCGGATGGCTCGTATCAGGTGCTGCGAACTCCGGAAAGCCTCCAAACGATGCGTTCACGTACAACATCTTAGCCGTACCATTAGTATCACTCGAAGCAAAACTGGAAAGATTTTGGAAAATGGAAGAATTACCTGTTAGATCTGATCGTTCTCCACAAGAAAAGGAATGCGAAGAATTCTATGCTAGAACTGTTTCTCGAATGCCGGATGGACGGTACGTTGTTCGCCTTCCACGACACCCGAATTTTGGGGCAATGCTGGGTCACTCTAAAGCAATGGCAGAAAAACGGTTTGAACTGCTTGAACGAAGGTTAGAAAGGTCACCACAGCTAAAAATGGAATATCATAAATTTATGGCGGAATATCTTTCCCTTGGGCACATGCGTCTGGTTGAAAATGGAGATCGCAACACTACGGTAGCATGTTATCTTCCGCATCACCCCGTCATTAAAGAAGCTAGTACCACCACTAAAGTGCGAGTCATATTCGATGCCTCTGCCAAAACCACCTCCGGTTTCTCGCTCAATGAGTCATTGCTCGTTGGTCCTGTCGTGCAAGACGATCTCATCGCTATCATTCTGCGATTCCGAACATACCCCGTTGCACTTGTAGCGGACATCGAAAAAATGTACCGCCAGGTTTTGCTCCATCCCGAAGACACAGCACTACAGCGCATTTTATGGCGTTTCAACCCAGAGCAACCAGTTCAAACATATGAGTTGCTGACTGTGACGTACAGGATGGCTCCATCTTCTTTCTTAGCCACACGCACGTTACAGCAGCTTGCAAATGATGAAGGGTTAGCATATCCAAACGGTGGGCCAGCTTTACGGAAGGGGTTTTATGTCGATGACTTCATTGGAGGGGCAACAACAATATCAAAGGCGATATGCGTGCGCAACGAACTCATCGAGCTGCTTGGAAAAGGAGGATGCAGCATACGCAAATGGGCATCAAATGAACAGCGGGTATTAGAGGATCTAAATGCAGACAAAATAGCTGAAATGACAGAACGTCGATTCGATACTGAAGAAACCGTTAAAACTCTCGGCATATGCTGGGAACCTTCACGCGACACCCTTCGGTTTGATCCTGAATTGCGACAGAAAGCAAGCAAACCAACAAAACGCTCAATTCTTTCAGCCATTTCGCAGCTATTTGATCCGCTGGGACTAGTTTCGCCTGTGATTATACGTGCCAAGATCATAATGCAGCAACTTTGGTTATTACCTTGCGGCTGGGATGACGAAGTTCCGGAACCAATCGTATTGAAATGGCAAAACTACGTTGAACAGCTCCAGAAACTTTCCCTATTTCGTGTTGATCGCTACGCCTTCCTCCCAAACTCAAGTGTGCAGCTACATACCTTTGCCGATGCTTCGGAACAAGCGTATGGTTGCTGTATTTATGCTCGCGCAATCGACACTCACGGTAATATTCGCGTGCAGCTATTGGCCTCTAAATCACGCGTGGCACCATTGAAGCGAGTTACCCTTCCCCGCCTTGAATTATGCGCAGCAGACTTAGGAGCGAAACTCCACAACTGTGTCGTGACAGCTCTCAACATCGAAGTGGCGGCTTCCTACTTCTGGTCAGACTCCATGGTCACGCTACAATGGTTAAAGGCGCAGCCAAGCACATGGAAAACATTTGTCGCTAATAGAGTCTCTGAGATGCAGACGATGACACAGGGATGTCTTTGGAATCATGTAGCTGGCAAACAAAACCCCGCAGATCTAGTTTCAAGAGGAATGGAAGCAGATGAATTTTTAGCCAGCAAACTGTGGACCAACGGACCCGACTGGCTTGCTTGGCCAGAAAACTTTATGCCAGTCACAAATATTCCTGACTATCCCGAGCAAGGAGCAGAACGTCGAAAGCAGCAGATAATTGCAGTAGTTAATTTGCAGCCAGCCCACAATCCTTTATTCGATATATGTTCTTCCTACAACCGTCTAGTCCGTATAGTTGCATACTGCCTCAGATTTGTAAAAAACGCACGAGCAAAAACCCGTTCCCAGCCGATACCTATTGCCGATCCGCTATCCAGTCTGCTCTTATCAGTCCAGCATACAACTGCAGCAAACATACGGCTAGTCCAATTAGCTCAGGCAGATGCATTCAAACAAGAGATATGCGAATTGAAATCTGGCAAATTTCTTTCGAAGCGCTCACACATTCGCGCCCTATGTCCATTCATTGACCCGGAAGGTACCATCCGAGTGGGAGGGAGACTACGACTTTCAGAACAACCATACATAACCAAACATCCTATCCTCCTACCAAACTTCCATCCATACGCTCGCATGATAGCCAAGTGTTATCATCTGAAATTAATACACGGTGGAAGTCAGTTGACACTTGCCTCCTTGCGAGAGAGTTACTGGCCAGTCAACGGAAGAAGATTGGTTCGAAGTGTGTTGCGAAATTGCTTCCAGTGCGCCCGAGCCAGTCCTGTTCCCGTCGCTCAGCAGATGGGACAACTACCTGTCCATCGAGTCACCGCAAGCAGACCGTTCACAACAACAAGCGTCGATTTTGCTGGCCCCGTGTATTTGAAGCCGATCCATAAGCGCGCCGCTGCTGTCAAGGCTTACCTTTGCATCTTCATTTGTTTCTGCACAAAGGCTGTCCATATAGAGTTAGTCAGCGACCTATCCACACAAGCATTTCTGCCTGCACTTCGTCGTTTAATCTCTCGTCGTGGTCGGCCTACTAACATCTATTCGGACAACGGCAAGAATTTCGAGGGAGCGAGAAATGAACTAGACGAAATACGCCGCATGCTGCACGACAACCGAAACACTATACACGACGCTTGCTTAAAGGAATGTATCACCTGGCATTTCAATCCACCAAAGGCTCCACAGTTCGGTGGCCTATGGGAAGCAGCAGTGAAAGTGGCCAAAAAGCAAATGTACCGACAGTTGGGAAACACAAGACTAAATTTCGAAGATATGGCAACGTTACTAGCTCAAATAGAAGCTAGCATGAACTCGCGCCCGCTAGTACCGATGACGGAAGATCCGAACGATATTTCCTGTTTAACACCCGCTCACTTCTTGATCGGTGCCAGCTTGCACACACTACCGGAGCCCGACATTCGTCATATTCCAATGGGCAAATTGGACCACTACCAGCACCTGCAAAGAATTAATCAACAATTTTGGCAATGTTGGCGGACAGAGTACCTGCAAGAGCTTCAACGTATGACAAAGACCTGCAACCCGAATACCGACATTCAGCCAGGGCGATTAGTCGTGATTGTGGACGAATTTCAAATCCCCGTAAGGTGGCCTCTAGCAAGAATCCTTTCCGTGCATCCTGGGAAAGATAACCTCACTCGCGTGGTGTCACTCAAAACGAGCCGCGGGATCATCAAACGCCCGGTGACAAAAATCTGCCTGTTACCTTTGGACACTGTCGGCGAACTACCACCAGAGGAACAACTAATCCAGTCCAACGGGTCCAAGTAAACGAAAACAGCCACGAATATAGGAACCGAAACAGCAATTCAACGTGAAAATGCGCCATTCGATGCACTGTGTACATTTTTGCTTTTGTAATTTGAAATGTCAATTGAATACGTAAACAGGTGGAGGTTTCTAGGATTATGTATGTAGTAGTAGCGAAATTTTGAGTATCAGAAATGTATTAGTAAGCTAGTAGTTACTGGATTGCAGTAGGTAGTCTAGAGTTTGAAATATTTATATTTCAAGGTGGGGGCGATGTTCGGATTCGATCTATTATTTTTTCTGCACTGTGGCCGAACCCCCAATGAAGGAGAAGGGAATTTTCATGCACGCAGGTATAACCACCAATACTAAGAAATAGGAAATGTAACATGAAATATTACTCAATTTGAAATAAATCAGCTTTGCGAACGGTTCACTGTCAGCGAAAGTAGAAGAACAGCGCTATCGATATAATAAAGGTGTTTCAATTGAAGGTGCTAACCTTCGTGAATTTCAAGATTAATTTTTCGTTTAAATCCTATCGGATGTGGCCGGTCTTTGAAATATTTCTAATTTGAATTGCGTATCTCATCCGGGTTTTTGCCGTAAGTTACGTCGGTTACTCGTTGTTGGGTGTCGTGGGAAAGGAAGTTCCGTGGTTGCCGCACATCGTGCCTGGAAGTTTTGCACTAAAACACAACTGGGTCCAACATATATATATATATATATATATATATATATATATATATATATATATATATATATATATATATATATATATATATATATATATATATATATATATATATATATATATATATATATATATATATATATATATATATATATATATATATATATATATATATATATATATATATATATATATATATATATATATATATATATATATATATATATATATATATATATATATATATATATATATATATATATATATATATATATATATATATATATATATATATTTTACGTTTTAACGACATTCAATTAGCTAGAGATTACTGGGTAGGGAAAGTTATGAAACTTAGAGCCATAGTACTCAAAAGAGAGCAAGGATGTGAAGTAAACAGATCGGAAAACTAGAAGTGGCAGGGTCATTAGAACAGGCTTAATATCGTGCGGGCTTAATTTTTGCCTTCTGATAATGAGGGTCGAGCTTAGACAGAATAACTACGAATCACTCGAGTTCACTATCATGTGTCCTTGATAAAGGTAGACGTATCTATCTTTACCGTGACAACCGGCAAAAATTAAGCCACGCAAGATCACCACTGAAAACCTGTCGACGATTAGCATCAATCTGAATGATGATTGCTGCTGTTCATCTCTGTATGCCTTTTGAATGCCGGGATAGATTTTTATTAGACTATTGTCACTGTTCTCACAGTCGTGGCGGGTTAGCTACATTGTGTAAGGCAGTGGCTGTGTCTACAGCGGCTACCCACCGCTGCCGATGGAATCCCATCAGTTTCTTTTTCTTTTTTCCCTTTTTTTATTTCGACTATGTTAGTCACATTTTCTTTTTTACGTTTTAACGACATTCAATTAGCTAGAGATTACTGGGTAGGGAAAGTTATGAAACTTAGAGCCATAGTACTCAAGTGAGAGCAAGGATGTGAAGTAAACAGATCGGAAAACTAGAAGTGGCAGGGTCATTAGAACAGGCTTAATATCGTGCGGGCTTAATTTTTGCCTTCTGATAATGAGGGTCGAGCTTAGGCAGAATAACTACGAATCACTCGAGTTCACTATCATGTGTCCTTGATAAAGGTAGACGTATCTATCTTTACCGTGACAACCGGCAAAAATTAAGCCACGCAAGATCACCACTGAAAACCTGTCGACGATTAGCATCAATCTGAATGATGATTGCTGCTGTTCATCTCTGTATGCCTTTTGAATGCCGGGATAGATTTTTATTAGACTATTGTCACTGTTCTCACAGTCGTGGCGGGTTTGCTACATTGTGTAAGGCAGTGGCTGTGTCTACAGCGGCTACCCACCGCTGCCGATGGAATCCCATCAGTTTCTTTTTCTTTTTTCCCTTTTTTTATTTCGACTATGTTAGTCACATTTTCTTTTTTACGTTTTAACGACATTCAATTAGCTAGAGATTACTGGGTAGGGAAAGTTATGAAACTTAGAGCCATAGTACTCAAGTGAGAGCAAGGATGTGAAGTAAACAGATCGGAAAACTAGAAGTGGCAGGGTCATTAGAACAGGCTTAATATCGTGCGGGCTTAATTTTTGCCTTCTGATAATGAGGGTCGAGCTTAGGCAGAATAACTACGAATCACTCGAGTTCACTATCATGTGTCCTTGATAAAGGTAGACGTATCTATCTTTACCGTGACAACCGGCAAAAATTAAGCCACGCAAGATCACCACTGAAAACCTGTCGACGATTAGCATCAATCTGAATGATGATTGCTGCTGTTCATCTCTGTATGCCTTTTGAATGCCGGGATAGATTTTTATTAGACTATTGTCACTGTTCTCACAGTCGTGGCGGGTTTGCTACATTGTGTAAGGCAGTGGCTGTGTCTACAGCGGCTACCCACCGCTGCCGATGGAATCCCATCAGTTTCTTTTTCTTTTTTCCCTTTTTTATTTCGACTATGTTAGTCACATTTTCTTTTTTACGTTTTAACGACATTCAATTAGCTAGAGATTACTGGGTAGGGAAAGTTATGAAACTTAGAGCCATAGTACTCAAGTGAGAGCAAGGATGTGAAGTAAACAGATCGGAAAACTAGAAGTGGCAGGGTCATTAGAACAGGCTTAATATCATGCGGGCTTAATTTTTGCCTTCTGATAATGAGGGTCGAGCTTAGGCAGAATAACTACGAATCACTCGAGTTCACTGTAGCAAACCCGCCACGACTGTGAGAACAGTGACAATAGTCTAATAAAAATCTATCCCGGCATTCAAAAGGCATACAGAGATGAACAGTAGCAATCATCATTCAGATTGATGCTAATCGTCGACAGGTTTTCAGTGGTGATCTTGCGTGGCTTAATTTTTGCCGGTTGTCACGGTAAAGATAGATACGTCTACCTTTATCAAGGACACATGATAGTGAACTCGAGTGATTCGTAGTTATTCTGCCTAAGCTCGACCCTCATTATCAGAAGGCAAAAATTAAGCCCGCACGATATTAAGCCTGTTCTAATGACCCTGCCACTTCTAGTTTTCCGATCTGTTTACTTCACATCCTTGCTCTCACTTGAGTACTATGGCTCTAAGTTTCATAACGTAGTTATTCTGCCTAAGCTCGACCCTCATTATCAGAAGGCAAAAATTAAGCCCGCACGATATTAAGCCTACTCTAATGACCCTGCCACTTCTAGTTTTCCGATCTGTTTACTTCACATCCTTGCTCTCACTTGAGTACTATGGCTCTAAGTTTCATAACTTTCCCTACCCAGTAATCTCTAGCTAATTGAATGTCGTTAAAACGTAAAAAAGAAAATGTGACTAACATAGTCGAAATAAAAAAAGGGAAAAAAGAAAAAGAAACTGATGGGATTCCATCGGCAGCGGTGGGTAGCCGCTGTAGACACAGCCACTGCCTTACACAATGTAGCAAACCCGCCACGACTGTGAGAACAGTGACAATAGTCTAATAAAAATCTATCCCGGCATTCAAAAGGCATACAGAGATGAACAGCAGCAATCATCATTCAGATTGATGCTAATCGTCGACAGGTTTTCAGTGGTGATCTTGCGTGGCTTAATTTTTGCCGGTTGTCACGGTAAAGATAGATACGTCTACCTTTATCAAGGACACATGATAGTGAACTCGAGTGATTCGTAGTTATTCTGCCTAAGCTCGACCCTCATTATCAGAAGGCAAAAATTAAGCCCGCACGATATTAAGCCTGTTCTAATGACCCTGCCACTTCTAGTTTTCCGATCTGTTTACTTCACATCCTTGCTCTCACTTGAGTACTATGGCTCTAAGTTTCATAACTTTCCCTACCCAGTAATCTCTAGCTAATTGAATGTCGTTAAAACGTAAAAAGGAAAATGTGACTAACATAGTCGAAATAAAAAAAGGGAAAAAAGAAAAAGAAACTGATGGGATTCCATCGGCAGCGGTGGGTAGCCGCTGTAGACACAGCCACTGCCTTACACAATGTAGCAAACCCGCCACGACTGTGAGAACAGTGACAATAGTCTAATAAAAATCTATCCCGGCATTCAAAAGGCATACAGAGATGAACAGCAGCAATCATCATTCAGATTGATGCTAATCGTCGACAGGTTTTCAGTGGTGATCTTGCGTGGCTTAATTTTTGCCGGTTGTCACGGTAAAGATAGATACGTCTACCTTTATCAAGGACACATGATAGTGAACTCGAGTGATTCGTAGTTATTCTGCCTAAGCTCGACCCTCATTATCAGAAGGCAAAAATTAAGCCCGCACGATATTAAGCCTGTTCTAATGACCCTGCCACTTCTAGTTTTCCGATCTGTTTACTTCACATCCTTGCTCTCACTTGAGTACTATGGCTCTAAGTTTCATAACTTTCCCTACCCAGTAATCTCTAGCTAATTGAATGTCGTTAAAACGTAAAAAAGAAAATGTGACTAACATAGTCGAAATAAAAAAAGGGAAAATATATATATATATATATATATATATATATATATATATATATATATATATATATATATATATATATATATATATATATATATATATATATATATATATATATATATATATATATATATATATATATATATATATATATATATATATATATATATATATATATATATATATATATATATATATATATATATATATATATATATATATATATATATATATACAGGGTGTTTGGTTCATGGTTAAGAATCTCTCGGGGGGTGATAGACTGCCATATTTGGAGAAAAAAATTGTTCTACACATACCATCAAATCTCAACCGTTACAGAGTTATTGAACTTCTTGTGTAAAAAACTTATTTGTATTAAAATACCTCTAACTTTAAAAGTGTAATTTTTATTTTAAATGTTTTAGTTCCATTTGAAAGGTGAGAAAATTTCGCATTGAGTGATGCCCTCACAAGTTTCAGCTAATGAGTTTAAATAGCCTTTTCAAAGTAATTTATTGAAAATTAAACAATTTTAAACGATTTTTCGTTCATTTCTTGAAAATCCTAATAGTTAACCTCATCATTTTAATAATTCAGATTGTTAGTCTTGATGAGCTGCTTAATTCGTTCTTTGACATGATAGACTTACCTTTTCTTATTTTCACGGTTTTGGGTTATTCAACTTGGATATTTTTATCTCATTTTCACTAGTACCAGCTCTAATTGAAAAATTATTGCACTTATTGTACTTTTTTTCTTTTTATTCGAAATCCAGGAAAATTTTACAGTGAAAAATGTATTAAAACCTTTCAGTTAAGTGAATTTTGTATTGTTTTAAAAGTAAATTAGTTTAAAGTTAGTGCTATTATTAGAATTTTCGTTAATTTTCTTAAAATAGTAAATAATAAACATCACCATTATTATCATGGAAATAATGCATCTCAGCAAGTTCTACAGTTCTTTCTTTGACTCCATTCAATTATCTCTTTTGGTTTCGACGCAAAATCGTTTTTATCACATCGTTTCATATGCAAAAATAACGATTTCGAACCCACTACATTTGTGGCGAGGTCACGCTGTGTTAACTATTAAATAGCAGCAAAATGAAAAGAGATATAGTTATAGAGAACATTAAGGGGCATTAAATGAATAATAGTAACGATAAATTTTGTTGATTAATAATTAGAATAATTAAAAAACTCCAAAAAACACAAATTTTGAGTTATTTCGTTAGTAAAAATCATTTAGTACACTTAACTAAAAGATATTTGTACATACACTGATAGGACATTTTCTAAGCTTTCCAATGAAATCTTGTAAATAACGATATAAAGCATATTTTTTAGATTAGAGTCTTTTAAGCACTTGCAAGTCGGTTACAGGAAAAGTATAGTAATGAAATTACAAAGAAATGAGAAGAGATAGAAATATGACGTCCAAGAACAAATTATGAATCGTCCTAAAACCCAACTTTTGGATAATTGATGTTGCTATAATTATACTTCATTATTTTGAGAAAATTAGCTAAAACCTTCTCAAAAACACTAACTTTTAACTACTTTACAGCTAAAAGGTAATTAAAACTAATTACTTAAAAGATATGAGAACACCATTCAATAGGAAATTTTCTCACCTTTCGAATGGAACTGAAATATTTAAAATACAAAGTATACTTTTAAAGATAGAGGTATTTTAAGACAAATAAGTTTTTTACACAAATAGTTCATTAACTCTGTAACGGTTGAGATTTAGAGGTATGTGTAGAACAATTTTTTTCTCCAAATAGAGCAGTCTATCACTCCCCGAGAGATTCTTAACCATGAATCAAACACCCTGTATATATATATATATATATATATATATATATATATATATATATATATATATATATATATATATATATATATATATATATATATATATATATATATATATATATATATATATATATATATATATATATATATATATATATATATATATATATATATATATATATATATATATATATATTAGACCTTTCCACATTTTAAAAAAGTCTTCAAATATACATCGGTCAGCCCACATTTTGTTCTACGTGTGAATTTAAGAAGTTTTCTATTTGTCTCGTATTCCTGCTCTTTACCCTTTTCGCCCTTACTTTATTCGGTCTCGTTTCTCAACCTTTTCGTCCTATCTGAAATTTAAGCACTCGTTCATACTTCATTCATTTGACATACATACTGGCGTCGGGTTCCTTGAGTCATTCCAGGGGTCCGACTTCCCCTTTCTCATTCATTCCTGTGTTCTCATCTCGATACTTCGGTATTGTCAACTCCGGAGTTTCAAACCGTAGTACGATAAGATTTGGAAAATACATGATTTTGGCTCTTGCTCTGGTCTTTTGCCTCTGGCTTTTGGCTCTACTTTTATTTTGGTGCTGGTTCGATGACTCAAGCCTTCTTATATTTTCCTTTTTATAACATTGTAGTCTGCACAGATCCTTTAACTCTGGCCCTTCTGGGTTTTTCCTTAGTTTCGTTCAGGTATCTTGTACTCTGACTATCTACTGTATTCGATTTTATTACACTCCGAAACAAAATAAAAAAAAAATTTGGGGAGCAGAACGAAAAAAATGGCAAAGGTTTCAGTACCAGGTAACCCCTGGTGAATAAATTTTTGAAAAAAAATTGGAACGGGGCTTCACAGTTTAAAACCAAAGTTTGCATGGAGAACTAGGGGTGTTCAAGACGCAAGATATCAATGAAAATGGTCATCTTAAATTTTCACATAAAGTCTTACATAAAATGCATATTACATCAAAAAAGTAATCTATGCAAGATTTTAGCTCAATCGGACATCATTAAGGGGTGCGGCGTTTGAATATTGTTTTCATAATATAAGAAAAAATTCAAAGGGGGGAAGTACATGAAATGTTGAAAATCGAAATTTTTTTATATCGAAATATGTCTAGCAATAGCGTGAAACATCTGCATCTAGTCTCAAAAAAAACGAAAACCGCTGAAAACAAATCATAAAAAATTTTAAATCCAAGAATTTAGAAATTTTTGAAAAAATGATTCGAATATCGAAAATTTTACTGAAATGCCCTGTGATTGAAAAAAAATTTCCATTGAACTGGGCTTGGGAGCACAAATAAAAAGATGGCAGGGATTTGGGGTTCCAACTAAATCATCGTGCAGAAATTTTTGAAAAAAAATTGGAACGAGGCTTCACAGTTTAAAACCAAAGCTTCGTGAAATTTTTGAAAATCTTGGATCTTTTAGGTGAAAATGGACATTTCTGATCGAATTTTTCCAACGAACTGGGCTCGGGAGCAAAACAAATAAAAAAACGGCGAAGATTTACGGTTCCAACTAAATCACCATGGAGAAATTAAAAAAAAAATTGGACCGGGACTTCACAGTTTAAAACCAAAGTTTTGGGAAATTTTTGAAAATTTGCATCTTTTAGGAGAAAATGGACATTTTTGATCGAATTCTTCCAACGAACTGGGCTTGGGAGTAGAACAAATAAAAAGATGGCTGGGATTTGGGGTTCCACAGCTTAAAAACAAACCACTGACTTCACAGTTTAAATTCAAAGATTTGTGAAATTTTTTGAAAAATAGCATCTTTTAGATGAAAATGGACCTTTTTGATCGAATTTTCCAACGAACTGGGCTTGGTAGCAGATAAAAAGATGGCGGGGATTTAGGACTCCAAATAAAGCATCATGGAGAAATTTATGAAAAAATATGGAACGGAACTTCACAGTTTAAAACCAAAGTTTGGTGAAATTTTTGAAAATCTTCATCTTTTAGATGAAAATGGACATTTATGATTGAATTTTTCCAACGAACTGGAAATTTTTGAAAAAAATTGGAACGGGACTTCACAGTTTAAAACCAAAGTATTGTGAATTTTTTGAAGTTTGCATCTTTTAGGTGAAAATGGACATTTTTGATCGAATTTTTCCAACGAACTGGGCTTGGTAGCAGAACAAATAAAAAGATAGCGGGGATTGGGGGCTCCAACTAAAACATTGTGAAGAAGTTTCTGAATAAAATTGGAACGGGACTTCACAGTTTAAAACCAATTTTTTGTAAAATTTTTGAAAAATGAAAATGGACATTTTTATCGAATTTTTCCAACGAGCTAGGCTTGGGAGCAGAACTAATAAAAAGATGGCTGGGATTTAGGGCTCCAATTAAATCATTGTGGAGAAATTTTTGAAAAAAATTGGAACGGGACTTCACAGTTTAAAACCAAAGTTTTGGGAATTTTTTGAAAATTTGCATCTTTTATGTGAAAATGGACATTTTTTATCGAATTTTCACAAAGAAATGGGCTTGGGAGCAAACCAAATAAAAAGATGGCGGGTTTTGGGCAGCCCGGGGAAAACTTGACAGCTCCCATATATTGAACTCAAAAGCGAATTTTGTGGTGATTTGGTGATGTCATGGGGGCTCGAATGGAGCAAAATTTGAAAAAGGCGCAACCCATATATTATTTTCCATATCTAAAAAAATAAACAATTCAAGCATTTCTATCATCAAATTTATTTCGCTGTTCAAATTAGAAGCTGTTCTCATTCCGCTATACTTGAACAGAAACACAGATTCCATTTTGAATTTAAAAAAATCCAAAATAAAATAAATTCGATTTTCGGAAATACAAGAAGATGACATTCAAAATCAAGCCACTTCCACTTATATTGGAATTCCCGAAAATCTTCCGGATCGAATCAAAATTTCCCCAGGCATGAAATCCTCCGGCAGATGCCGTTCCGTTAGGTTTCTTTCAGACTGGAATAAATTGCCAGAATAATTCTGAAGGGATCCGTACCAAAACCATCGCAATCTCTACCGGACAGAATAATCGCAAAAATCGAACAAAACTCTGTCAGGAGTCGAACAAAATTGTAACTTCCTGGCAGTATTCTTGCTGAAACCGAGCACTACCGGTTTGCTGCCAGAATTCTGATAAAAGCACACAAATTCTATTAAAAACTCATTTTGTTAAATAGGTAGAAAATCCTGCATATATTGTTTATTTTCCTGATCAAAATACTAAAATTCTTGACGTTCTTAATGAACTTCAAACAAGGTGTCGTAGGTTCGCGAATTGTTAAGCTTGGTGATGTGCTTTTATTGGCCAAAATGTTTTTCATTTATATTTCTCGAGAAAAAGCACTAATGATTTACCAACTACAAACTTCACACCACAAGAAAACTAAAACATTGTTAGGAAGGAAGTGAGCCGGTTGCAAAAAACAACGACTTCCAGCCAAATTTATAGTAAGATTTATGTAAAATTGCTGACGGTTTCCATTTATCCATAAATTTATTCTCTAATAATAGTTTTCTTTAACCACATTTTGGAATATGCTTTTTCTAAATGTTGTTCTAGCCGCATTGACGGCGTTCATAACACACGTAACGAAACACGCTTTTCTCTTGAAGCTTTTTCGTTTCGTTGTTCATGGTACTCGTACAGAGAAGGCATACTAGCGCCATCAAAATGGTGGTGCATATATGAAATAAGCACTATCTGTCAAGTTGTCCCTGGGTTGGATTTGGGGCTCCAACTAAATCATCGTGAAGATATTTTTGAAAAAAATTGGAACGGGACTTCACAGTTTAAAACCAAATTTTTGTGAATTTTTTGAAAAAATTGCATCTTTTTGGAGAAAATGGACATTTTTGATCGAATTTTTCCAACGAACTAGGCTTGGGAGTAGAACAAATAAAAAGATCGAATTTTTCCAACGAACTGAGCTTCCCTCCCCAAGATTGAGGGGTTTAATGGTATTGCAAACATCATCGAGCATATTGCGTGCATCAGTGCTACAGAATCTTTGACAGATAATTAATTTAAATAATACATACGCAGAAACCTATTAGCTGTCATTTTGTAATAATCGTAGTTTTTCGTACTAGTGTACAATAGGGTTCGCAGTACCGACCCTTTTTGGTGAGTACCGGTACTACAGTACTGAAGCCCTCAGTACCGGTAGTACCGGTGAAGTACCGGTACTCGAATATTTTTTTAAAAAAATCGATAAAAGCTTCAAACTGAAATTGAATGCTCCAACTGATTATCTTATTCTCAGATGATTGATTTGTGCTGATCATAAAACATGTTTATTGTTTTTAATTGCTTCGGAATGGCAAGACTCATTTCACAGAAGATATTTTTCGTGTAGGACACCTTCTTTTATTTCGAAATCTAGGCCGCATCGAAATCAATAACTGCTAAATGATGCGACTTTCGTCGACTTGAACAGATGGTAAATGTATGAAACCCTATTAACGACAGTAAATCAAAGCGAGAATGGTAATAAATCCGAGCAGGTTAATCGCATTTCCTCTCTTGCTTTTCTGAAAATTGGTTTGGACCTTTATGTCGTTTGCCTACTATTATCTAATGCATATCAAGGCTCCTTGCTTTCCTGTAAACTGTGGAGTTTTGCTAAATTTTCCGATCACCAATAATTACAAATCGCCCCATTTTCAAATGTCAAATGGTGAAGCAGTTCACCAAGTCAAAAACTGTTAGCTACTAAATCGGTGTTCGTTCTTTTATAGATAAAGGTTTAAGAGCAAACCAAATACAAACATGACTTAGACCATAATCTTATTACGCACCACCCAGTAAATAATGGAAACCAATCAGAATGTCGCTAATAAAACTTTAACTTCTAGAATATTTATGATGATGGCCCTACCTCATTCCCACACAAAGGTGTTATCTCAACGATTTATCTAGAAGGCAAATTAATATAATTAAACGTTATCTTGCAGACCGATATTTTGAAACAGATACCCATAACATATTTGTCTTAAAAAATGTATAGTACCGAAAATACCGGTACTGGATTCTGTTTAGTACCGGTATTACAGTACCAAAAATGGGTCGGTATTCCCAAGATTTTCGGTACCGGTATTACCGGTACCACAACCCTAGTGTACAATTGTTATGTACTAGTCGTATGTATATTTGTGTATATGTTCGTCTGAGTATTTGTGACATTTGGGTCAGGGAATGGATGCGGCGTATAATACTTCCGGTGTTCAATTTGCGCATTTGGTTCTATTCATTCGGGATTGGATAAATTAGCGTATAATGAATTTACCGACGCACGTGAATCATTCATGAAATCTAACACAATGCAATTGACGTTAATGGTAAATATACAACATTTGCTGCGTTTGGATAAGTTTTATTGCATGTTACATGTGTTTTTCTATTCTACTTCATTAGTCTGTTTCTTTTGTACATCTATTAGTTTGCTTTTCCATACACTTCTAATCAAGCTCTTTGTATCTATTTTTTTTCTTTATTCGGCATGTTATGATTCCTGTTATTAGTATATACCTACTATACACTATCTATACTCATATTGGTACAAACCTGGTCACAAACGCGACCATGCAATTGCAATAATCCACTCATACTTACGCCCGCGATTTTGCCAACATGAAAACACTCCGGTAGTTAAGTAAACGTAGAACCTTTATACTTCCAAATACGGTCTCAAACATTAACCCACCACTCGCGCGATCATGAAACGGTCCGGAAGTCTTTCCTCGGCCTTAGCGGACTGGACTTCAGTTGAACCAGTAAAACGTGATGCTCACATTCACTAAACAACGCGTTCCATGGTGACATGACCTGGAACTCTAGTGATATGGAGAAACGGACTCTCTTCTACCATCTGTGCCATATACTAAAAATGAAGCATCAGATTCACGGTCCGATCATTCAAGAATACACGCTACATGATTATAAAATCGAAATTATGCACGCGAAGTCACATATACGTGACAAACAAGTTAGTATACAAATGCTTGAGCCCTTCGCGACAATCCACGGGTAGGTGTCGCGATCTCGTAAACATGATAACATCCCGGTGATAAAACGTATGTCTCAGTTCCTATAAATTTTCAAACGCGGTCTCAAGCGTGAATCTAAAAACTCCTGCACTCGCACGATCATGAATCGATCACTTCCGGATGTTTCTATCCTTGATATCAGCAGACTAGGTGCATGCTTTCAATTGATCCCATTAGAAAAGAAAGCTCTCATATCCATTAGACACCACGTTACATGGCGACATGACCAGTGATATGAGGTAACCTACTTCCTGTCAGAATGTGAATTATACACCGAAAACTAACTATCAGAGTGAAGGTCCGCGTGATCATCCAAGAACGCACGCGTATATAGGAATGGCTACACTGTTACAAAATCCAGTTTTGTACACGCAAAGTCACATGCACGCGAGCACACGTGACAAACACGTTAACATACGAACGCTTAAGCCCTTCGCGATTAACAACGCACACCTACGCCCGCGATCGCGCTAACTTGGTAGCACCCATTGAGCCATTTGAGCCAATATATTCTGATTCCTGGTAGCACCCCGGTATTAAGGTGAACGTTTTAGCACTTATGAAGTTTCAAACTTACAAACGTCCGTGTTCGCGCGATCATGAAGCGGTCACGTCCGGAAACCATTACCCTCTATCCTAGCAACTTCATACATTCAGTAGGACCAATCAAAAAATGACCGGGAACTCTAGTGATATCTCACTTTTTTATATATTATTTTTATTTGATTACATTATTTTGCTTGCATTACATTTCAAATTTAGTATATTGTGTGTTCAGCCACAAGTGGTGACTTTTCATCCCTATTCGGTTAATTATTATTAAGATATAATATGCTTTCGCAGTTGAGTTATTTTTGCAGTAGGAAGTTTTAAACCTACTTGTCATGTGAATGAGGAGCCACACAAATCTTATAAACTAACTTTAAAACTATAAAGAGAGCTAATCTTTGCAATTGGTGATTGCAACGATTTTTGTCGGAAATTGCTTATAATACTTTTCGTCATGATTTCTAATGTTTCTATGTTTGCGAGTCTGTGCAACTCGTTTGTGCTAAACCGGGGAGGACGCTTCAAAATCATTTTCAGAATTTTATTCTGAATCCTTTGAAGCGTTTTCTTCCTAGTAGCACAACCCCTTGCATTAGTGGAATTTTTCCATTTTTTCAGGTAATTATTGAAAATATTCAGGGTTCGTTGCAGGCGACTGCAAATAATACGAAGACTCCTACCAGTGGTTGAGATGCTAGTATCATCACAGAAAATTGATTTTTTACGGGTAGATTTGGAAGATCAGAGGTAAAAATATTGTATAGGATTGGTGCGACGCTTGACCCTTGCGGTACACCTGCTTTTACGGGTAGCTTATTAGATTTACAATCCTGATAAGAAACCTCTAGGGTACGGTTAGTAAGATAATTTTTAATTATTAATTATCTTATTATTGGAAAGTTTAAATCCAACATTTTGGTAATTAATCATTTGTGCTAAACACTGTCGAAAGCTTGTTCGATGTCTAGAAATGCAACTCCAGTGGAATAGCCCTCTGAGATATTTGCCTTTATCATGTTAGTTACTCTCACAAGTTGATGAGTAATTGAATGTCCAATACGAAATCCAAACTGCTCGGGTTGAAAAATAGAATTCCCATTGATATATGACATCATTCTAGTTAGGATGATTTTTTTCAAATAATTTACTAATAGAAGAGAGTAAACTAATTGGTCGATAGCTAGATGCTTCTGCTGGCTTTTTATCTGGCTTTAGAAAAGGAATAACCATGGCATTTTTCCATCTTGCAGGAAAGTATGCTAATTCAAAACATTTGTTGAATACTTTGACCAAGTATCTCATGGTGATTTCGGGAAGGTTTTTAAGAAGCATATTGAAAATTTCATCATAACCAGGAGCTTTCATATTTTTTTTTTTCATGATGGATTTAATCTCATCATAGTTTGTTTCAGCAATCTCGTCTAGAGACAATACTTGATTTGAAACGTTTTCATATTTATGTAAGACTTCGGTTTCAATAGGACTCACAACGTTGAGATTAAAATTATGAACGCTCTTAAACTGCTGAGCAAGTTTTCTAGCTTTTTCTTCGGTTGTAAGAAGTATGCTTTCACCTTTCTTCAAAACTGGAATTGGTTTCTGGGGTTTCTTAAGAACCTTAGAATGTTTCCAGAAAGGTTTAGAATAGGGCTTTATTTGTTCAACCTCTTTCGCGAAATTTTCATTTCTTAAGAGTGTGAATTGTCGTGATTTTCGGACGGTGCTCTAACGCAACTATTAGGTTCCATGATATATTCGGATCCAACCTCAGAAATTTGTTCTCGGGTGAGAATCGGTTGGCTTCTGCTGATATTTTCGCTGCTCGGAAAGACGACTGCTTGTTGCGATGTCAAAACCGCAAATGAAGACCCTTCCGAAGCGCAGTCGATTGTATAGCTGCGCTCGATACTATTCTGGTCTGCTGGGTGGGTGCTGCTGCTATTGTTGCTGCTCAGGAAGGTGACTGCTCGCTGCGACGTCCGAGTTACGTATGCAGACCCTTCCCGAAGCGCATTCAATTATATAGCTGCGTTCGGTACTATCCTGGTCTGCCATATGGATGCTGCTGCTGCTATTGTTGCTACTCAGGAAGGTGACTGCTCGCTGCGAAGTGTATTCGATTATATAGCTGCGCTTGGTATTATCCTGGTTTGCCGGGTGGATGATGCTGCTGCTGCTATTGTTGCTGCTCAGGAAGGTGACTGCTCGCTGCGACGTCCGAGTTACGAATGGAAACCCTTCCCGCAGGGCATTCGATTATATAGAAGCGCTTGGTATTGTCCTGGTCTGCTGCTGCTGTTGATGCTATAGTGATTACTCTTTGCAACATCGAATTGAAGAAACGAGAAACCGAATTCATGCTTTATGCGGAAAAGGGAGTTTTTTGATAGTTACAACCACGAGAAGGAACTTCATATTTATTTTTATGACATAGGTTTATTACTCTTGCATCCTAACTCTACAATGCTCTTTGCTCCTACTCTAATCAAAAATTGAAAACAGTACCATATCTTTCAATCTGTCAGGTTTCTTTATGATTCTCTTTGCCCGAATGTACGTTTCTTAGTGATAATCTTCATGTTTGTCCTCGGAGTAAATATAATCTTCCTCGTCCGTGCAGGTTGGTAGCTGGCTCTCCTTCCTTTCCAATTGGGGTGGAACTTTCTTAATGTCCTGGACGTTACGGGAGTACTGAACACCACGTTTACTTTGGATAACCACCTTGGTACCGTCCCTGGCGATAACTATGAACCTATTTTCTGAAAAAGTTGGATCCGACTTGCGATTTTTTGATGCGCAATAAGCACACTATCACCGACAGCGATGTCTGAAGGTTTTGCACTTCTTCGTTTGTCTGCGTATACCTTGAAATAAATTTAATTAGCTATGATGTAATTATAAAAAAACTACATGTATATACTTTGCTCTCAAGCTTAGAAAACGCATCCCTCTCTTTTATGTCGGATCGATCTATTTCCGTTGGATTTGCATTCCAGAGGCATGAAAACGTGCCTCTGAACCTCCAACCCACAAGCATTTCAAACGGTGTCACACCTAATTTTGAAAGTGGCCTTACTTTGTTATGCATATGGATGTACTTGTCAAGTGCAGTTCGCCAATTGGTTTTATCCATTCTTGCAGCCGCCAGAGCATCTTTTATTCCCTTGTTTTGTCTTTCGACTGCTCCGTTGGATTGCGCACTTAAAGGAATAGATTTATAGATATTGACTCCTCTTTTCTACCATGCTTTAACGAACTTGTCACTTCGGCACGGCGGGCCATTATCGCTTTGTATGACTAATGGATAGCCCCATACCTCAAAAATGTGCATAAGAGCTTGATTGGTAGCTCCTGCATCCATACGCTTCATCTCGATGACGTGTAAATAGCGAGAATAGATATCAACGACTATTAAAAACTCACCGGTGCCAAAATCTTGATCAGTGAAAAAATCTATTTGTAATATTTCCCACGGTCCTTCTGGGAGTTCTCTACTTGTCAATGGTAATGGTGCATTTTTGCGAGATAACCTTAAGCAAGTTTCACACCGTTTGACGTGATTTTTAGCATCCTTACTGAGCCTTGGCCACCAGAAATAGTTTCACAAGATTCTTTTCATGGACGCGGCCCCCATATGGCCTTGATGTGCTGATTGCAATGCTTTTTCGCGTAGTTTGCACGGTAACACTACTCGGTCCATCTTGAATATCAAATTTCCTAATGTGTGGAAATATTTCTATTGAGACTCGTAACAACGGTATTGTTTTTCCCAATATCCTGTTTCCAACGATTTTCTTATTTCTTTCTGGTCTTCGTCTTCCTCGGCGTATTTTTCGATTTCGTTCCATGAGAGATCCATGGTGCCAGCATCCAATAGGTATAAAAAGTGGCGATCATGGGTTCTGCACCAATCTGGATAATGCGCCAACTAAGTTTTCATTTCCAGGTATTCGCTCCACTTTGAAGTTTTATGGCTGTAGCTTGAGTGCCCAAGCCTCAGCACGCGAAACCGCTCTTTTCCCGATTCGATGCGTACCACTAAATATAAATTCGTTTTATTCCGCGTCTGATCTAATAGTGAATTGAATACTCATGAGATATGTGGAAAGCTTTTCCACCCCCCAAACTATGGCTAATGCTTCCTTTCGTGTGTGTTTTGGGGGTATTTCATCTCTGTATGTGAAAGTGATGCGCACGCAATCGCTCTAGATTTTGAGCTTGAGTCAATCTGTACAAGTACTGCTCCTAAACCATGTGGTGATGCGTCTACGAAGAGCTCTGTTGTATCAGCTCGGTTATAATAACCTAGTGTTTGAATCGTTTTCCACGCCTCCTGTGTAAGATATTCAAATTCCGCATCTTGCTCGCATGTCAAAAAAAAAGTTGTCGGCTCTAGCAACCTCCCTGAGGTGTCGTGTTTTATCCGCGCGATGTGGTATGAACTTATCTATGAAATTTATCAATTTTTACATCGTTTTGAGATTCTGGTCTTCGAAATTGTTTTATTACCTGGATCTTGTCGTCCTCTATACTCCAATCGTCCTGAGATAATCTGAAGCCCAGAAACGGTACTTCTTGCTGATTAAATGCGCATTTTTCTAGATTTATTCTGACATTGTGATCTTTTAAGCGCGCCAAGACATTCTTCAAATTTTTGTCGTGCTCTTCTTTCGGTTTCCCAATAATGAGAATGTCGTCTAAATAATTTACAACGCCCTCGCATCCAGAAAGGATAGTTTTCTGCATGATGTCCTGAAAAATATCAGGGGCATTGCACAGTCCAAATGGAAGTCTACAGCATCTGTAAATGGCATCGCCAGAAATAAAAATTTGTGAGATGACGACAACTTTCGTCGAGCACAACATGGAAAAAAGCGCTTGTGAGGTCAATGGTTGAAAACCATTTCGCTCCATGAAGATTCATTAAAATTTCCTCAAACGTCGGCATTTTGAACGGAGTTCTGTGTATGCATTTATTAGGACCGCGTAGGTCAACAACTAGTCGTATGTCATCAAGTCCTTTTGGTACCACCGATAGTGAAGAGCAGAATGAACGGTCCATTTTTTCGTTAACTAGTTCTATTATACCCGATTTAAGTAATTCGTTGAGCTTACGTTTTGTCAGATCCCTGTATGCCACAGGGATGTGAGTGAATACATTTCTTGCCGGAGGCATATCTTTGTCATGGTACAAAACAACAGGTGGTACATTGAATTTAGGAAACTCCTCTTCAGGGGAGCTATGCACCGCATTTACTGCTGCAAGTTCGCATGGCCAATAGGTGTCATCACGGAAACTATTCACTAGTATTTTCAAAGCCACAGCGAGAACACTGTATCTTGTTGCAGTGTTGAATCCGAGCAGGGCTCTCTGTTCGTTGATAACATAGAATTTTTCTATGTAGACAGGTATGTTTTTGGAAACGTACAGCTCTGCTGAAAAAGTGGCTATAATTTTGATATCAGTTTGTGCTGCGTATGCCCTTAGTGATTTGTCAGGCGTGTAACTCAAATCGAATATTTTGTTAGAATTCTTTTGAAGGATTTTCTTGAAAGACGTTTTGGTTATTGTATTTACTTGCGCTCCGGAGTCAATGAAAAATATGACTCGGATACCTGCTACACGTGCACCTTCAAAAGCATCCTGCTCGTTTTGTTGGTTTTGAAATTTAGCAATAATTGTTGGGACATTTGCAGGTGTGTTCTGTTCCTGTAACATAAATTTTCTTTTTTAAACAATATGCAACTTTAAACGCTTCATGTGTCGATTCTAATAATTTAGTATATTAATTTGCTTTAGAAATTCAGGCATTCTGATCTTAGTGACTTTTCGCATAGGATTAGTATCGACTGATGTTGGTTTTTTTTTAAGAAAATATTTTGTTTTATTTTACTTCTTCGAATTCAACGTTTATTTATTTTAGGAATAATAAAGATATAACATGATAACGTTAATCAATTTCACTTTCATCAACCGATTCAGCGACTGTTTTCTCTTCTTCGTTCTTGATAGCCGCAATTTTACGAGGAGCAGCACGGCTTGTCGCTTGGTTGAAATTCCGATCTGTTTCCGATCGAGACAGCATCGGGAAACGTTTCCTCGTTTATTGCAGTTGTGACAGACCTTGTCGATGCAGGGGCATTGGGCGGGCGCATGGTATACGCTAGCACAACACCGGCACGTTCTTCTCGGCTGTTCTCGCTTGTATGATGGTGCACGATGGAATGCGCCCCTATCGCGGTTTTCATTCTTGAATCTACCTAATGTATTCCGGTACTGTCCGCGTTCGTTTGTGTTTCTAGTGATTGCTGCTACCGAAGCTATTCCTTGTGACTTGCGCATTTTCTGGAATTCCTCTTCATTAGATAATTCCGTTTCATAGTCCCGGACATGATCGATCAGGTCATTCAATGAACCATATTTGACCCAATTTCGATGCGCTAAGGTCCGTACACGTTTATCGGATGAGCTTTTAATCATTGTGCCACTGCTTCCATTTCATCGTCCTCCTTGCCGTAACCACAAAGCTTGGCGGATGCTGCAACGCGTCGAACAAACTGGATGTTTGATTCTCCTGCTCGTTGCATCGTGTTCAGTAGTTTGCTCCGTTGAGATAGCATGTAAGCTCTTGAACCAAAGTATCCGTCCAGTCGAGCAAGTGCGTTGGAAAATGGGCATATGTTCTCATCAGGCATTCCTGCCGACGATTTGATTCCTTATAACAGCTCCAAATGTTTTGGTCCTGCTTTGATTCTGAAAACGTCCATTTTGGTGCATTCGTCGGCTGTCTGAATCAAGTTCAAAGATGCAACTAGTATGTCCTTCCAATATCCGTATCCTTTTTTATCTATATCTACTTCTCCACCTGACGGTTTACATTGCGGTATGTTCATTGTGCTAAGTGACATGTTGTTTACACTTGCAAGGAGTGTTCCGTCTATTGTGCCAGTCGAATCATCACGTCCAGTACTGAAACGGATAGATTCAAACACGTTGGGAGTGTTCGAGCTCGAAAGGGTATTCAACAATGCTTCTTTCTCGCTCCGCATTCCAGCCTGACAGACGATAATTCATCCAGTAGCATTTTCTTAGTACTTTCTTTTTTGGACTTCCTGTAGAATATATCAATAAACATTTCGTTAAAATTTCAGTTTTTCGTCACAATTTTGTTTCAACCAGTAACACACTCATATTTATTCTGATGGCTCTGTAGCCGTATAGAGGGTTTTCATTCTCATTAACTATTTCCGCCTACTCATCGGAAATGTTTTATATGTGGCTTTGCATTGACATTGATCATTCTCCGCCTACTCATTGGAGATCTTTCACCATTATTACTATTAGTATTACTTTTTTAAGAACCTCTGCCTTCCCATCAGAAGCCTGATAAGTGCGAAACTAGCCGATAATAGTTTCCCATCACACTGCGATAATTACCTTTTAGGTTCTCTGTCGGTGGTACCAACTGCGCCATTGTCGTGATTTTCGAACGGTGCTCTAACGCAACTATTAGGCTCCATGGAGTATTCGGATCCAACCTCAGAAATTTGTTCTCGGGTGCGAATCGGTTGGCTTCTGCTGATGCTGATATTTTCGCTGCTCGGGAAGACGACTGCTTGTTGCGATGTCAAAATCGCAAATGAAGACCATTCCGAAGCGCAGTCGATTGTATAGCTGCGCTCGGTACTATTCTGGTCTGCCGGGAGGGTGCTGCTGCTATTGTTGCTGCTCAGGAAGGTGACTGCTCGCTGCGACGTCCGAGTTACGAATGCAGACCCTTCCCGAAGCGCATTCAATTATGTAGCTGCGCTCGGTACTATCCTGGTCTGCCGTGTGGATGCTGCTGCTGCTATTGTTGTTACTCAGGAAGATGACTGCTCGCTGCGACGTCCGAGTTACGAATGGAGACCCTTCCCGAAGTGCATTCGATTATATAGCTGCGCTCGGTACTATCCTGGTCTGCCGGGTGGATGCTGCTGCTGCTATTGTTGCTGCTCAGGAAGGTGACTGCTCGCTGCGACGTCCGAGTTACGAACGCAGACCCTTCCCGAAGGGCATTCGATTATATAGCAGCGCTTGGTACTGTCCTGGTCTGCTGCTGCTGCTGTTTATGCTATAGTGATTACTCTTTGCAACATTCAATTAAAAGAACGAGAAACCGAATTCATGCTGTAGACGGAAAAGGGAGTTATTTTGATAGTTACAACCACGAGAAGGAACTTCATATTTATATTTTTGACATAGGTTTATTACTCTTGCATCCTAAATCTACATGAAACTTTGTTTATTTTTTTGTTGATACTGATAGATACATTTCATAGCAGTATCACGAGAACGTCTTCGAACATTCTTCAAGCGAATCAGAAGTTGAAGATCGTCGTCAATAATAGGAGTATTAAATTTTATCTGTGTTATTGGTACTGATAAATTTCTAGCATCAACTATGGAATCACTTATATTTTGTAAATTATGATCATGATTAAAATTATTCTCAATATAAGTTTTATACCTTTCCCAATTCGCTTTGTGATAATTAAGCGCTGAGCTAATGGGATTGGAAACAGCTTCGTGAGAAAGTGAAAAAGTTACTGGAAGGTGATCAGAATCAAAGTCAGCATGTGTAATCAATTCGCTACAATGGTGACTTTGATCTGTCAAAACCAAATCAATTGGTATCCTTACAGACGAATAGCACGTAGGACCATTCGGGAACAAAATTGAATAATAACCAGTAGAGCAATCATTAAAAAGTAGTTTACCGTTGGAATTGCTTTGAGCTTTATTCCAGAATCGGTGTTTGGCATTAGAATCACCGAATATAAAGAATTTCGACCGATTTCTTGTAAGTTTTTGTAAGTCTCCTTTCAAGAAATTAATTTGCTCGCCAGTGCACTGAAAAGGCAAATAGGCTGCAGCAATAAAAATGATACCAAGATCGGTTTCAACTTCGATACCCAAACTCTCGATCACCTTGGTGTCATGAGACGGTGTAACAGAATGTTTGATCCTGCGATTAACCGCTATTGCGATTCCTCCGCCGGATCCAACAATTCGATCAAAACGATGAATAACAAAATTAGAGTTACTCTTCATTGTAATATTTGGTTTTGAAAAAGTTTCAGTCACAACGGCTATATGCACATTATATATCCTCAAGAAGTTGAAAAATTAGTCTTCGCACGTTTTTAATGAACGAGCATTCCAATTTAAAAAAATTAAGCAATTATTTAAAGTCATTATTAAACTTTAATTTCATTACAATTTTGTTAGCAAATTCCCACCCGCTTGAAAAACTTCAAACATAGAGGTAGAATTTAACATAGCAATCATCATACGTAACCTAGAGTCTTGCAAATATTTTAATTTTTCTTCCGTTATGCTACCTACATCTATTGGACTAAAGGACGCGTTGGGTGCAAACGCGTTTGTAGGCGTGGTATCGGTAGCCGTTATTTTGGCCTTGTTACCTGCCACTGAAGCATAAGATGACACACCATTGTAGGATCGTGTGACGGGGGTAGAAGAAGTTCTTAATCTATTTTGAATCGGATTGACACGTTTGGACGTGTTTTCTTGAAGTGTACCTGAAGAAGTAGGTACATTTTTTATTTTTTGTTTTTGTTGTCTAGAACGAGAATTTATATTTTTTTCTCGAACAGGACAAGCCCAAAACTTCGATTCATGGTTTTCGCTACAATTAGGGCATTTGAAACTTTTTTTTGGTTTGTTGTACCGGACAAGTATTTTTTATGTCCGATTTATCACCGCAGATCATACATTTGGAATCCATATGACATTTTTTTGTGCCGTGCCCAAAGCCTTGGCATCTACGACACTGGGTCAGATTTTGAATTCTGCCCCCATATCGTCTATAATGTTCCCACTTTACTCGCACGTGGAACACAAAACATGCTTTTTCTAATACTTTCAAATTATTAACCTCATTACGGTTAAAATGAATTAAATAAAGCTCCTGGATAATTCTAGAGCGTACTGGCGCATTATCGCCGCTAGCCTTTCTCTTCATAAGAATAACTTGTGAAGGAGAAAAGTAAATCTTTCAATTCGTTGGATATTTCATCCAAACTTTGACCTTGTGGTAGCCCTTTCAAGACAACCTTGAATGGTCTATCTGTCTTGAAATCATATGAATAAAATTTATATATCTTCTCCGTAAGATACTGTAGTAGTCGTTTGTGGCCAATCAATTCCTCCGCTGTAACTCGACATTCTCCTCTTCGGCCAATCTGAAAAGAGACTTTCACGTCCGGAAGAAACGTCGAAAGCTCAGTTCAAAGGATTTGAAGTCGGAAATCATCACTGTTATAGGCGGAGGTGGTTCCGTTTTGTTCTCATTGGCATTGTGCACAATGCGAGGAAATTTACAAATTTCGTTATCTTCACATTCGGATAAAACATTAAATCAGTTGCTGTAATCAATTGAATTTTCGAGTGGAGAAGACCCTTTTCCATTTAGTTTTAATTTTTGGCACACGGCCTTTCTGGGAGAACCCAGACATGTTGGAAGAATTAAATATTTCTTTAGGATGAATTGGAAAATGTTTTTGTCTTGAAAAAGACTGATTGAGTAGAAAAAGCAGGAATTCTTGAGAAAGACTGATTGTCGTAAAAATATAGGTAGTCTTGAGAAAGACTGTTGCTGTTTAAAAATTCTAAGTAAACCAGGAGCTATCAAGATTTGTGACCGGTTCGAACGAAGGTTCAATCCGGTATATAGATCTCACTTTCTTCTAACATCTGAGCCGCACATCAAAAATTAAATATTAGATTCATGGTCCGCGCGCGATCATCCAAGAACACAGGCGAATATGCGAAAGGCACACGGTTTTTAAATAGAATTTATACACGCGAGTTACATACGGAACTTCAGAGTTTAAAACCAATGTTTTATGAAATTTTTGAAAAATAGCATCTTTTAGGTGAAAATGGACGCGTAAACCGATGATCCCCGGCATCTTTTTATTTGTTCTCCTCCCAAGTCCATTCCGTTTGTGAAAATTCGATCAAAAATGTCCATTTTCACCTAAAAGGTGTTATTTTTAAAAATTTCACAAAATTTTGGTTTAAAACTGCGAAGTCCCGTTCCAATTTTTTTCAAAAAATTCTTTGCGATGATTTAGTTGGAACCCCAAATCCCCGCCATTTTTTATTTGTTTTCCTCCAAAGTCTAGTTCTTTGGAAAAATTCGATCATAAGTGATAATTTTCACCTTAGAGATGTTATTTTTTGAAAATTCATAAAATTTTGGTTTTAAACTGTTAAGTCCCGTTCCATTTTTTTTCAAAAACTTCTTCACGATGATTTAGTTGGAACCCCAAATCCATGCCATCCTTTTATTTGTTCTGCTTCCAAGCCTAGTTCGTTGGAAAAATTCGATCAAAAATGTCTATTTTCACCTAAAAGATGCTATTTTTTAAATTTCACTAAATTTTGGTTTTAAATTGTGAAGTCCTGTTCCAAATTTTTCAAGAAATTCTTCACGATGATTTAGTTGGAACCCTAAATCCCGCCATCTTTTAATTGGTTCTGCTCCCAAGCCCAGTTCATTGTGAAAATTCGATCAAAAATGTACATTTTCACCTAATGGATGTTATTTTTTTAAAATTTCACTAAACTTTGGTTTTAAACTGTAAAGTCCCGTTCCATTTTTTTCAAAAATTTCTTCACGATGATTTAGCTGGAGCCCCAAATCCCCGCTATTTTTTTTTGCTTCCAATCCTATTTCGTTGGAAAAATTCGATCAAAAATGTCCATTTTCACCTAAAAGATGTTATTTTTTTAAATTTTACCAAACTTTGGTTTTAAACTATGAAGTCCCGTTCCAATTTTCTTCAAAAAATTCTTCACGATGATTTAGTTGGAACCCAAAATTACTGCCATCTTTTTATTTGTTCTGCTCCAAAGCAGAAATTGTAAAAAATATCTGTTGTGGCGACTTACTTGATGGGGTTCCGTATTCGGATTCCGTAGCAGGATGGCCCACAATGATCGTCCAGTGCTGCACCAAGTGTCCTACAATCACACACTGCACTTCTAACGTCCCCTTTTCTACTGCTGGGTATGCTGGCTTGCAGCCTTTTCCACACACTGCACTTTCAGTTTCTATTTATTTTTACGGTAATTTAAGTTCACTCGCGACGGCTAACTCCACTAAAGTCCACACGCACTGTACTGTCCCTATCAGCTGATTTGCCTATTCCTGTAGAATATATCAATAAGCATTTCGTTAAAATTTCAGTTTTTTGTCACAATTTTGTTTCAACCAGTAACACACTCATATTTATTCTGATGGCTCTGTAGCCGTATAGAGGGTTTTCATTCTCATTAACTATTTCCGCCTACTCATCGGAAATGTTTTATATGTGGCTTTGCATTGACATTGATCATTCTCCGCCTACTCATCGGAGATCTTTCACCATTATTACTATTAGTATTACTTTTTTAAGAACCTCTGCCTTCCCATCAGAAGCCTGATAAGTGCGAAACTAGCCGATAATAGTTTCCCATCACACTGCGATAATTACCTTTTAGGTTCTCTGTCGGTGGTACCAACTGCGCCATTGTCGTGATTTTCGAACGGTGCTCTAACGCAACTATTAGGTTCCATGGAGTATTCGGATCCAACCTCAGAAATTTGTTCTCGGGTGCGAATCGGTTGGCTTCTGCTGATGCTGATATTTTCGCTGCTCGGGAAGACGACTGCTTGTTGCGATGTCAAAATCGCAAATGAAGACCATTCCGAAGCGCAGTCGATTGTATAGCTGCGCTCGGTACTATTCTGGTCTGCCGGGTGGGTGCTGCTGCTATTGTTGCTGCTCAGGAAGGTGACTGCTCGCTGCGACGTCCGAGTTACGAATGCAGACCCTTCCCGAAGCGCATTCAATTATATAGCTGCGCTCGGTACTATCCTGGTCTGCCGTGTGGTTGCTGCTACTGCTATTGTTGCTACTCAGAAAGATGACTGCTCGCTGCGACGTCCGAGTTACGAATGGAGACCCTTCCCGAACTGCATTCGATTATATAGCTGCGCTCGGTACTATCCTGGTCTGCTGGGTGGATGCTGCTGCTGCTATTGTTGCTGCTCAGGAAGGTGACTGCTCGCTGCGACGTCCGAGTTACGAACGCAGACCCTTCCCGAAGGGCATTCGATTATATAGCAGCGCTTGGTACTGTCCTGGTCTGCTGCTGCTGCTGTTTATGCTATAGTGATTACTCTTTGCAACATTCAATTAAAGGAACGAGAAACCGAATTCATGCTGTAGACGGAAAAGGGAGTTATTTTGATAGTTACAACCACGAGAAGGAACTTCATATTTATATTTTTGACATAGGTTTATTACTCTTGCATCCTAAATCTACATGAAACTTTGTTTATTTTTTTGTTGATACTGATAGATACATTTCATAGCAGTATCACGAGAACGTCTTCGAACATTCTTCAAGCGAATCAGAAGTTGAAGATCGTCGTCAATAATAGGAGTATTAAATTTTATCTGTGTTATTGGTACTGATAAATTTCTAGCATCAACTATGGAATCACTTATATTTTGTAAATTATGATCATGATTAAAATTATTCTCAATATAAGTTTTGTACCTTTCCCAATTCGCTTTGTGATAATTAAGCACTGAGCTAATGGGATTGGAAACAGCTTCGTGAGAAAGTGAAAAAGTTACTGGAAGGTGATCAGAATCAAAGTCAGCATGTGTAATCAATTCGCTACAATGGTGACTTTGATCTGTCAAAATCAAATCAATTGGTATCCTTACAGACGAATAGCACGTAGGACCATTCGGGAACAAAATTGAATAATAACCAGCAGAGCAATCATTAAAAAGTAGTTTACCGTTGGAATTGCTTTGAGCTTTATTCCAGGATCGGTGTTTGGCATTAGAATCACCGAATATAAAGAATTTCGACCGATTTCTTGTAAGTTTTTGTAAGTCTCCTTTCAAGAAATTAATTTGCTCGCCAGTGCACTGAAAAGGCAAATAGGCTGCAGCAATAAAAATGATACCAAGATCGGTTTCAACTTCGATACCCAAACTCTCGATCACCTTGGTGTCATGAGACGGTGTAACAGAATGTTTGATCCTGCGATTAACCGCTATTGCGATTCCTCCGCCGGATCCAACAATTCGATCAAAACGATGAATAACAAAATTAGAGTTACTCTTCATTGTAATATTTGGTTTTGAAAAAGTTTCAGTCACAACGGCTATATGCACATTATATATCCTCAAGAAGTTGAAAAATTAGTCTTCGCACGTTTTTAATGAACGAGCATTCCAATTTAAAAAAAATAAGCAATTATTTAAAGTCATTATTAAACTTTAATTTCATTACAATTTTGTTAGTAAATTCCCACCCGCTTGAAAAACTTCAAACATAGAGGTAGAATTTAACATAGCAATCATCATACGTAACCTAGAGTCTTGCAAGTATTTTAATTTTTCTTCCGTTACGCTACCTACGAATTTGTAGGCGTGGTATCGGTAGCCGTTATTTTGGCCTTGTTACCTGCCACTGAAGCATAAGATGACACACCATTGTAGGATGGTGTGACGGAGGTAGAAGAAGTTCTTAATCTATTTTGAATCGGATTGACACGTTTGGACGTGTTTTCTTGAAGTGTACCTGAACAAGTAGGTACATTTTTACATTTCTTATAAAAGAAATGTATAGAATTCGCTCAAACTTTTCAGATTTTTTCCGAGGCCCGGAGGGCCGAGTCTTATATACCAATCGACTCAACTCGACGATTTGGGACAATGTCTCTGGGTGTGTGTGTGTCTCTGTGTGTGTATGTAATGGACAAATTCTCATTCGTGTTTCTCAACAATGGCTGAACCGATCTTATCCAAACCAATTTTAAATGAAAGAACTAAAAAACAGTAAGAACGCTATTAATTTGTTTTTGATTCTGATGTTTGGTTTCCAAGATATGAATGTTTGAATGCGTAAAAATGGCGTTTTTTGCAATTTTTTTGAATTATTTGCCGAAATTGACAATATAGATTAACAATTTATATGTTTTAGACAGCTTTAACGAATACCTTTCGAGCAATCTATAGATTGTTGAAATCGGACTATTATCAAAAGAGATATTTAACATTAAATGCGGACGAAAATTTTTTATCATTTCCCATTGCCAGAAATATGACCAAAAACATGTAATCTATTATTAACGCCAAAACGGCTTATTTTAGGTCAATAGTATCTTCGGAGAATTCAATGAAGGCAATATGCCCTTTCTTTTGGTATTGTGCTTTTGCTGATTAATCCCCCTATGAGTGAGATATTTTCACAAATTTTCTTGGAAGTGAATATATCGAAATGATGCCTTCAGCAAATTTGTAGCTCTTACTTTTGCGAATAACTTTACTGAAGACTTCAAATATCTATTTTGAATACTTTAAAAGTCATGGCTTGTTGTTTGTGGATTACTCTTTGTCTCCTATTTATTGTTCAATATAGTAATAATCCATTGAAATAAGCCAAACATTATTTCGATAAATCGAATTTTGTATTTCATTTTTCTATCTACAACCGCTAGAAATAATCACCGAACACTTCCAAGTTGTCTGGAAGGAACTTGATAACTTATCAGTGCAAAAATGTTCATTTGTGCGAACCTTCTGACTGCAATTTTTCTAACTTATGACCATCGGATCGATCTTAAACATATCGGAAAATGAAAAGCGAAATAAATAACTCCTAGCAACGGCGTAGCCAAGAGAAGGTTTTGGGGTTTAACACCATACTACCCCCCCACACCTAAAAAAAAGTTGAAGTTGAAAATTTATTGATGCAGACTGATTTAATTCAATATTACAATAACAATTATCTGATCCGTAGATTGATAACCTGTTGTTGTAAACATCATGAGGACTTTTGATAAATTGTCGGAATGGGGTCCTGACATGTAACTGATCTGTTGGTCTTGATTAAACAGGTGTCTAATTGCATCAATATCAAAATCCTGCCTGAAAACATTCCAATAGAAAATTCCAGAGTTCTGTAATCAATCAAAATCCTCAGATTTATTTTCAAACTGAGCTCGCTTTTGTAGAGATGTACTGTAATAAGGGTCTTTATTTAATAGAAAGCGAAGTTAAAATTGATTTAATGTATATGAAACATAGAACTGCTCACCAAAAAATGCATAACTTTCAACATTTGCTAAAAATGTTTTTACCTTTCTCATTCACTCTAAAATTCGTCAATCTAATCGCGACCCGGAGGGCCGAGTGTCATATGCCAATCGACTCAGTTCGTCGAGATCGGAAAATGTCTGTGTGTATGTAGAAAAAAATGTGACCTCTGTTTCTTAGAGATGGCTGAACCGATTTGCACAAAGTTAGTCTCAAATGAAAGGTACAACCTTCCCATCGGCTGCAATTGAATTTTTTATTGATTGGACTTCCGGTTCCGGAGTTACGAGTTGAAGAGTGCAATCACACAGCAAATTCCCATATAAACTGAAATGAAAAATTTTCAAAATTAAATTTGTATTTTTGATGCCAAATGACTTTAAAATGCATGAAACATTTGATGTAAACTCGAAAAAAATAACGTTTGACAAAAATTGACTTTTTTGGACTTTGGTACATTTTTGCCTTTCTCATATAGAAAGGTTATGCAATTACTCTAAAAAACGTCAATCATACCGGCCCGGAGCGAGTATGCAGTGAGGGGTTGCTTCTTTAAAATTAAAACTAAAAATTTAAAATTTCTTGACAAGTTGAAAATTTTCGGCAGGACCTGGACCTCCCGGATCTTTCTCCATGATCCGCCGCTGGTTTCAAGCGATGTTTCAGTATCACATAGTATCTTAAGATCGTGGCTGTCGATCCGTTGTATGTATGTGCGAATCGTACTGAACATGTAATATTCATTTCCACCATTGTATTGAACATAACCAGCCATGGAAATCTATGAAAAATGACGATTTCTATTCGACTCTAGTAGGTTCTGATCGATTTTGATGAGCATTTGATTTTTGTTGTATGACCAATTATATGTATTATATGTATAGGTGAAATGTTTAAAACCAGTAATTTAAGGTCAAGATAGCATCATTTTGAAACCGCCAATTTCGGAGGTTTAGTATCTTCAATGAGTTTTACAAACGTTAAACAGCGCATCATTTGATAAAATAATTTTGACGGTATATCGTCCAAGAAGTATTTATATGTTACCGACGTCGGCGGTAAAACATGATGATGAGTTATGTTCTACCATAGACCATGCGGTAGACTTGGGTGCAACGCCCAACTCCTACTCTGCAAAAGGCAAAGAATTCTTCACATTTCCTTTCGATCATGCCCATATGAGCCTGCCCAGTTCTAGTTTTCCGTTCTAAGTTTATAACTGATTCGCTCTAGAATACCTATCCGTCATTCAATTTCATTGCTTCGTTTCTCTTAGTCTCAAATTTTCCGCAAATAGCCAACAAAATCGATACAGAAGAAATATTTATGGTGAATTTTCTCAGGTTAATATTCATGACTACAATAAAGTCTCAACAAATTCGTTAAAGACACGAACTCTGTTACTATTTTCTGGAAAATTATTTCTGCATAATTTTAAAACTTCAAAAATTACGGTTTCGGAATTATGCCGTTTGGACAGTATGATCGATTTTCACCAAACCCCCACCAAACCGAATTTCTGGCTACGCCGCTGACTTCAAGTAAGTAGAAACAAAGTCGTTCTACACTCGTTCACAAGAAACTTCTTCGAATGCTGAATATCTATTATAATATATTGAAACCCCGATTTTATCAGCCAAATATGAACATATATTTGATGGGCTCTAGCAGACGAACAAGACTGAATTCGAGTAAATCCTTTTTTGCGCATGTTTTCCTTATCATGAAGATGGAAATATGCAAAAATAATAAGTTCATCATAATCAGAAATAGTTATCAGACTACATCAAGGGACGGGAAGAATATTTTAACAGCTTCAGTTTATTATAAAGAAAAAAAAATTGCTCGATTTAGTCAATGTCCCCATTTTGTCAGCCTAAAATACACCATGAGATTGATAAAAATGGGTCTTTATTGTATGTATTATTCACTGTGTTTCACATTAATAGGTGGGGCATTCCACGCAAAATTTGCCACAAAAATTTTTTTTGCCCAGATCAATTTTTTTCTCGGTTTAGTAGTCAAAAATATTCGACACGTATTTTTTTATTTTAACATAGTAGGCGAGACTTTCGATATTTTTTGTGTTGAATTTCACCATTTGAACAAAACCTACTTTTTTCAATCGCTCGTACTGTCAAAAGTAAAGAAGGTACCCACAAGTGCCCAAAACATGAAATGTGCGCCTTTTTCATAGCTTTCGGATGAAGTATATTAATACTTACTCAACTTATTGGTTACATGGAAAATATTTAAAAAGTTTAAAACATATCGATTTTTTTCAAACTTGGACATGATTTTGACGTAGGACTACGTCTTTGTTTTCGATATGGGGGTGCACTCTGCAAATTCTACAAAAATGGTATGTAACGAAAAGTGGTCCAATTTTAAACGCATATAATTCAGCCATCTAACGATAAATTTTCAAATTTTTTGCACAGATCTCCCCGAAATACTTCTAAGAATAGATTCCAATAGATAAACCCAAGGATTTTTGATATAGCATTAAAAAAATAAATAATATACAACCTTGTCAAAATATCTTCCCAAGCCCTGTACGACGGATTGGTGTACCTAGCGCGCAACGCTGCTATGAATGACGTCATCATCGACTATTTAAAGAACGGACTTGGCCAGATACGCTCAGTTCCCTGTTGAACGGCTGACGAAGCAGATCACTGCGCTGTTTTTTACAGCCAGTGTAGCTGAGCTAGAAGTCCGTTACACTGGCTGTGGAGGGACGCTACCCTGTGTCGTCCAACAGGCGACCGCTCCAACTGCTTCCTAAATGCCGCTGTAATGTTGCTAGTAAATTTTTGGTTCAACTAGCACATTTATTTGCTATTTTCGCTTGAAATTAAGTAATGTATTGGTAATAATAAGCTTCCCATTTTGGTTTAAACGCATGGACAGTTTTTAAAACAGGATTTGATTAATTAGTTTAGCTCATCTAAGCAATTTTATCAATTCTGTAATTTAAAAGGAAAATAAGGAACTTGGTGAATTTGGCCCCACTTGCAACTGGTATAATCAACCTGCACAAAGTGTTGCATAACGCAGGGCTGTTTTTTGGAACAAAATCATTCAGCCCTTCGCTATGCAAAATCACGATATTATGACAGATGGGCTAAGCACGGTCGTTCCTTTCAATCGAGAAAGGCCGCGTGGAATTTTGGTGAAATGCGCTAATAGTGTCGTGGTGGTACTAGTTGTCTCTTTCGCTCTACCCATCATCATCAGCGTTGACTCATTTTGCATTGTACGCTTGGGTTCAATGTTTTAAAGGAATGTGTTGGTAGGTAGGGGAACTGGCGGTAAAATGAACAGCAAAGTCATTATTTTCTAACTATTAAGTGACTGAGATATTACAGTCACCTTATGTTTCTTGTTAGACAATGAATGTGAGAATGTTGTTCAAACATTCTTGATTTCTAAACATGTCCAAAAATGAGACATGTTTATAGCGAGTAGGTAAAATGAACAGATTCTGGTGACCTGCAAAATGTCCTGTATGTATGCAGTGCGCAGCATTTTCCGATCAATGCTAATATCCCAACAAATCATGAGCTTTGCATACACACAGGGCATTTTGCAGGCAAAAAAAATGTCACGGAAGAATTGAATTTTCATGACGCAATATTAACCATTTTACAATCCTGTGGCATCGAAACACATCTACAAACTTGGGGTTATCCATGGGTGTTTGAACTTTTAGGATCTGTTTGAGAGCAACTAGAAAGCTTGTTCTATACATGAGATGGGATTACATTGTCTAAAATTTGATTTTTCTTCACCGGTCCGGGTGTTTTTTTCCCACACACTAAGTACTAAGAAAATAAATATTTCTTGAGCGTTTTTTCAAAACGTCATATCTGCAATGAGTTACTCTCTTTGTTTACTTTCTCTTCTGTTAATAATTCGGTCACTTTAACATTTATCCCTCAACTCTTTGCATAATATGCTAGTTAAAACCACCGTCTTTCGATCTGTACTGTAAAATAAGTGAAAAGTGTTATAGTGACGCCGTAAAAATCGAAAGAGCAAGTAAACAAAGAGAGTAACTCATTGCAGATATGACGTTTTGAAAAAACGCTCAAGATTTTACATTAAGTAGTATAGTCCTACGTCTACAGTTCGTGCAACCCCGTAGGGCTGCCCCTTGTAGTTTTTTTTTATTGTATGAAATAGGAAAATCATTTTTCTTGTTGCCATAAAAATTTGGGAGTGGGCAATTAAATACTTACGGAGATATGCATGTTTCAATTCTCGTGTTTGAGCGCAACGAAAACACGAATCGAGTGCCCCTATTGTTGCGCTACCATTTGGCTTAATGCATTAAAAAAAGATGGCAGACACTGCTCTAACCAACGGCTTCAAATGGGTAGCGTAACAATAGAAACATAGCGATAATGGGCTCATCACCCTACGTGTCGAATATTTTTGACTACTAAACCGATAAAAAATTGATCTGGGTAAAAAAGAATTTTGTGGCAAATTTTGCGTGGAATGCCCCAGGTACATTTCATTTTTGGGGATTTTTTTATTGCATCGAACTACAACAATTTTTAGATAGCTTTCAAAGGGTTATTTTATAGACTTCTTCCAAAATATGGCGAACCTATTCCAATTCGTATACCAATTAATTGGTATACTTAAGGGTTTATATGTTGCAGATAGAGAAAATACTGAAATTTTCAGCTTTTTTCCTACACAATATTACGAAAGCTTACTAAACAATTTTTCCTAATAAGTTTGTGAAAATTATAAAGTATTTGGAATTTTTTAATAGTTTAATTTTTTATTTAACCGTGATTTTTACATTTCTTACAAAAGAAATGTATAGGATTCGCTCAAACTTTGAAAACTTTTTCCGAGGCCCGGAGGGCCGAGTCTCATATACCAATCGACTCAGCTCGACAAATTGAGACAATGTCTGTATGTGTGTGTGTATGTGTGTATGTATGTACAAAATGTCATGTAATTATCTCAGCAATGGCTGAACCGATCTTTATCAAATTAGTTTCAAATGAAAGGCCTAACGTTGCCATTTGACACTATTATTTTTGATTTTCGATATGTTGTTTACTCTCTGAGATATGGGCGATTTTGTCAAAACACAGCAGGTTTTGGCGAATAACTTTTGAACATTACAATATTATTCAACAAACTGCACATAAAAAGAAAGCTTGTTAAAATAGCTATAGATTGTCTAAATCCGTGCACGAGCGGCGGAGATATTAAACATTTTGTATTTTTAGTCCTCGCTTACCAATTTCCACTAACTAAAAATGCGATTGTTTGATACATAGTATTGCTTTACTGGTGTTTTAGGGGCAAAACTAAACCGATTTTGAATATCGGGGTATGAAAACACATCTACGTGATTCAAGGAATTCAATGTTGAGAACATTTTGTGAATTACTTTTATAATAAATTAACTATTTCTCAAAAATCAATATATATACATATATATATATATATATATATATATATATATATATATATATATATATATATATATATATATATATATATATATATATATATATATATATATATATATATATATATATATATATATATATATATATATATATATATATATATATATATATATATATATATATATATATATATATATATATATATATATATATATATATATATATATATATATATATTTATTTATTTCCTTATCTTCGGTATACACCGTACAGACGCATTTTAAAACTATATATTTCTTATTAATATCTTATATCTATGCTTGGAAATGTTAAAATCATACACTGAAGAAGCTTCGTTAAATCTGCGGCAACATCTTTCCAGTGGATTATTTTGTCCATATGAAGTACGGTGTCTAGGGATCCACAACAGAGTGGGGTTACGGAGAACACGAGGAGGCGCATACAAATTAACGCCCGAGAGAAGATCGGGACTATCGATATTACCTGACAGCAAGTCGAAAACAAAAACTCTTTGCAGGAAGATACGGCGAGTCGCCAGAGTCTGTAGACCGAGTAGCATACATCTATCGGCATAAGGAGGCAACACAACTGGATCATTCCATGGAAGTTTCCTGAGGGCGAATCGCACAAAACATCTTTGTATACGCTCTAGTCGGTCAATTTGAACGGCATGGTATGGTGCCCACACTTGCACAGCATACTCCAGAGCACTTCTGATCAGGGCACAGTAGAGTGCTTTTAGCGCGTAGAAATCATCGAAGTCCGCCGTGTTCCGCTTTAAGAAGCCCAGCATTCCGAAAGCCTTAGCAGTTGTCGCGGTGATATGGTCGGAAAAGCTCAACTTCCTATCGAAGAGCACTCCCAAGTCACGGATCGAGTCGACGCATTCAATTGTTCTACCTTTTAGGCTGTATTCATAACGTCCTGGAGTAAGCAAGCGTCCGAAACTGATTACTTTGCATTTATTAACGTTGACTTCCATTCCGTTAAGCGTGCACCATTCTTGAATAGTACAGATATCTTCTTGAAGCAATACGGCGTCAAGTGCAGAAGCGATAGTTCGGAAGATTTTGAGATCGTCCGCGTACAGCAATTTCCCAGACTTGATCCGACTACAGATATCGTTAATAAACAGAATAAAAATAAGCGGGCCCAGATGACTTCCTTGCGGGACACCTGTGGGTGTTCTGAATGTGCTTGAACGCGTGTTTTTTATACTCACGAATGCCGAGCGATCGGAAAGATACGACTGCAACCAGTTAGTCAACCAGGTGGGAAATCCTAAACGCTTTAATTTCAAGATTGCGATGTTGTGCGGTACTTTGTCGAAAGCTTTTGAGAAATCGACGTAAATTGCGTCCACCTGATGACGCTTCTCGACGGCGGGAAACAACTTAGAAGTGTAGGCTATCAGGTTAGAAGTTGTTGATCGTTTTGTGACAAACCCGTGTTGATACTCCGAGATAATGTGGGATGCAGCTGCATACGTGACGTTGTAGACCAGCTTTTCGAGAACTTTGGAGAGACAGTTTAATAATGAAATACCTCTGTAATTTTCGACATTGTGAATATTTCCAGCCTTGTGAATGGGAACGATAGCAGCTTCTTTCCAGGCGATAGGAAAAATGCCTTCAGCGAGAGAGCGATTGAAAATGATACACACCGGAAGAGACAGCACGTGGGCGCAGCTTTTTATAAATTGGGGCGAGAGATGATCGGGGCCAGGCCCTTTCGACGAATCAACAGCAGTCAGAGCCTTCAAGACGTCAGCTCGGCTTACAGTGGGACGGGGGAGATTTATGTTGTACGATGGTAATGTTTCCAAATACTCTTCCGAAGGGACGGTATAGTCGCTTCTAAACACTCCGCGAAAGAAATCAGCAAACAAATTTACGGTATCAGCTGGGGATTGCGAGCTTGCGTTTCCAAGGAAAACGTCAGTGGGAGTACTACCAGATCGTTTTCTGCTGCTAACGAATTTCCAAAATGTTGCGGGGTTATCGCGAAGGCTATTTTGCACATGATTCAAATACTCACGAAAAGCGGAATTCCGGGCCGTTTCGTATTGCAGCTCTATCCGTCGAAGAGTAACTTTGTTTTCGTCTGACTTATGGCGGAAATACCGCTTGCGTTGTTTTCGCAGTGCATTACGCAAACGGGAATCTCAGCGTTCCACCATGGAAATTTGAAATCCACCCTCCTGTTGACTCGTTTCAGTGGAACCTTTAGGCGGAGTATGTCATATACTTTGCCATAAAACAGCGCGACTGCTTCGTCAAGCTCATTACAACACATTAAGTCGGTCCAGTCGACAGTGGCAATCAGTGCGGAGATTTCGTCAAAGTTGCAACGGTTAAAGTCAAAATCAAGCTCGTCAATCGAATGAAATGAATCATCTCCAGTGTTGGTACGTACATCTAGCCGCAGGACAAACGGTTTGTGGTGAGGATCGACTTTAAGAATAGAAGTCGGAGGTTCAAGCAGCTCTACGATATCCGTGTTGTTTACGAATGCAAGATCGAGGATCCTCCCGTTCACATTCGTCAATGAGCAGATCTGGTACAGACCGCCTGCAACCATAGACTCCGTTACAGCTATTTCTTGTTCCGAAGAGGCATTAATAGGTAGGTAACATTTTAGATCATTATCGAGCGACCACTGAAGGCGTGGAAGATTGTAGTCTTCAAAGACGAGAACAGTGTCGGTGCTGCCAGCATTGTCTAGAATTGTTTGAACGGCATTAGCGTGCGCGTGATACAAATCCGGATCACTATTTGGCCTGAGATAAACACAGCTAATATATACAGATTGATTCGGGAGCGCGATACGCACGGCGATTTACGTATATATATATATATATATATATATATATATATATATATATATATATATATATATATATATATATATATATATATATATATATATATATATATATATATATATATATATATATATATATATATATATATATATATATATATATATATATATATATATATATATATATATATATATATATATATATATATATATATATATATATATATATATATATATATATATATATATAAAGTCAAAGTTTGTATGTATATGATTTATAGACTCCTAAACGGCTTAACCGATTGCCGTAAAAATTTGCACACAGTAGGTATTTGTTATGGGGCGTGTTTGTGAACTATTAGTTGGAGAATATATGCCCGCCAGATGGAGCTTTGGAACAAATTTTGTTTTCCTCCTATTTCGTGGAAAGTCACAGCCGCTTTGTCACGCATTCTAAGCCGCTATTCATTATTCCGCGCTGTATTTAAGCTCATTCGTATTCGAATGAAATTCTAGAAAGCATTTTCTACCTTCTTCGTACAATCATCACCTTTGCTGTCACTTCCACATATACAGTGTGTATTATACACACACGTATAGCGGTATTCAAAACACGTCCGCTCATGTCGAGTCAAATCCAATTTTAAGGAATATTAAAGCAGATTTGAACGGTTTGTATTTTAAGCGGTAGTTTTGTTTGTATTTCAGTTTGTATTTTCGGTGGTATAGTGAAAACACGTTTTTATGAGCCCCAATTTTGTCAGCATTTCGACCCGATTTCGTCGGAGCCAGGATTATGAGGCTATGTCTACTGAATAATGTTGAATATTTTAACTGCTTCGGTTTATTAAAGAAAATCAACCAAAAATAAACCAAGGAGGCTGATAAAAACGGGTCTTCGCTGTATTTGTTTCGCCTTTAACTTTATTGACAGACATTATTGTTTTTTGTTTTCGTCAGTGGTTTTACTGATTCTGTCGATAAAAACATAGCATTGTTGTTATGAAATTTGAAATTCTGCAGATGTACCGAATAGTCAAATTTACGAAAAAAAGAAGAAAATCTTTTTCATCAACATTTGTTTTTTTCTTTCGTTAGTAAACAATAGAAATCATTTGAAATGCCACCAAGAAATCATCTATCGGAAGATCAACCAGACGCATTGCAAGTGGCAGCTATTAGGGATACAGAATCTGCGAACAAGAGCCAGTAGATCAAGAGCTATTGAATCAACTGAACAGCAAACTGAACGGCTTGAAAGCATGCGCTCAAGAGCCTCTACTTCACGAGCTTCTGAATCGACTGAACGGCGGGACGATCGCCTTGAAAATCAACGCACACGGCAGAGTCGATCACGTGTGGGAATCGATTTGAAATTGGCAGCATTTAATTACGACAAAGACTATGATTACAGTACTCATCCGAATATCGTGATTGGTGATATGGATAAAGTTTGCGCTCATTGCGGAGCATTATTATTTATCAAAGAAGCACCTGGCATGTGCTGTTCGGATGCAAAAGTCCGATTGCCACCATTGGAACAGCCGCCAGAGCCACTTCTTTCGTACGTCTCTGGAACTACTACGGAATCGAAGCATTTCTTGAAAAATATTCGTGGCTACAACAACTGTTTTCAAATGACATCCTTCGTAGCAACTAACATTGTTCGCTTCGACGGGGCTCCGACGACATTCAAAATACAAGGACAAGTTTATCATAATATCGGTTCACTTCTTCCACTACCCGGTGAAGATTCAAATTTCTTGCAAATTTATTTTATGGGCGACGAAGCAGCAGAAGTTGACCAAGGTAGCAAAATTTCGAGCGGAACGAAACGATCAATTATTGAAGCGCTGCAACATTTATTCCACGAACGTAACGAATTAGTACGCTTTTTTCAAACAGCATTAGATCGGATGATATCGGATGATCATCAAGTCGTCATCAGGGCTGATAAAAGACCGTCAGGTGAGCATGAACGGCGGTACAATGCCCCAACAATCGACGATGTAGCGATTGTAATGGTCGGAATCGAGTTTGAACGGCGAGATATTGTTCTAAGCCGACGAGGTGAAAATGGAAAATTGCAACGCGTTTCGGAAACACACAGGTCTTATGCCGCCTTTCAATATCCGATTTTGTTTTGGCAAGGAGAAGCCGGCTACCACTTCAACGTGATGCAAATAAATCCAGCAACAGGTGCGAAACATCAAAAAAGGTGAGTTTATATGGTGTTATATCGTTGCTCAATCGGGGCAAATAAATGAAACTTGGTATTCTATCATTTACGAATGAGAAGAAAATGTTTTAAATGGATAATATTTATATCACAGGTTTCTTCGATGGATTTTTATGCATATCGCATTATGATCAGAGTCGAACCATATAATCATATCTTGAAATGTCGTGCACTATTTCATCAATTTCTTACTGATATGTATGCAAAGATAGAAAGTGAGAGACTTCTTTTCATCCGTTTGAATCAAAAGAAACTTCGTGCAGAAGAATACATTCATTTGCGTGATGCTATCGCGAATGACGGAAATGCTGATAACGTTGGGCAAATGGTCATACTCCCAGCCACGTACACCGGAAGTCCAAGACACATGCTAGAATACGCCCAAGATGCGATAACATACGTCCGAAAGTATGGACGTCCAGATCTTTTCATTACGTTTACATGCAATCCAACTCGGCAAGAAATCACCAATCTACTACAAAATGGCCAATCATCCATTGATCGTCACGATTTGACAGCGAGTGTATTCAAACAAAAATTGATACGGCTCATGGGTCTGATCACAAAAAACCACATTTACGGAGAAACGCGCTGCTGGATGTATACAATTGAATGGCAGAAGAGGGGTACTTAATTTTCATTTTTAAATTCTTTACCTAAAATTGCTAATTACTGTGATTCATTTCATTAGGTTTGCCCCACGCACACATTTTAATCTGGCTTTCAGAAAAGTTGATTCCAACTCAAATCGACGATGTTATTTGCTCCAAAATTCTCGATTCAGAAGAAGATGCAGAGTTGTTTGATGTTATCGCGAAAAACATGGTTCATGGGCCATGCGGCGCAATAAATCCCAGCTCACCATGTATGAAAGATGGCAAATGCACGAAAAAATATCCACGGGAATTTGTTCGGGAAACACAGACCGGTGATGACGGCTATCCGAAGTACAGGCGACGCAAACCAGAAGATGGAGGGCACACAGCTACTGTCAACGTGAGAGGTGCGAATATTACTATCGATAACAGATGGATCGTGCCATACACACCATTGCTGTCGAAAACTTTCAAGGCACATATCAACGTAGAAGAATGCATTCTGTAAAATCGATCAAATACATTTGCAGTTACATAAACAAAGGCAGCGATATGGCAGTTTTCGAAGTAACAAATCGGAATGCACCCGCACCTATCGATGAAATCGAAAGATTCCAAACGCTACATCAGTAGCAACGAAGCTGTTTGGCGAATTCTCGGGTTCCCAATTCACGAACGCCACCCAACTGTTACACACCTCAGCGTTCACTTAGAAAACGATCAAAGAGTCTACTTCACAGAAGCGAATGCAGTACAGAGAGCCGAACGACCACCGGATACAACATTAACCGCATTTTTCTAATTGTGTGCTGCTGATGAATTCGCACGAACATTACTGTATCACGAAGCTCCAAAGACGGAAACAAGGCAAACCAGTTCCCGATTATCCCGGTGTACGCGCTTCTGATGCTTTGGGACGAGTATATACAGTTCATCCAACGACACGACTAGACACTTGTATTCCGAAAGTGTATCATGAATATGACTACCCCTCAGTGACTCAGGTAACTGGTATTGTCAAATTTGATATTTCATAAGAAAATTCATCAAACTAGCAACCCTGATGGATTTGTTATTTATTTCAAATAGTTACCGTTGCAGTCCCTGGTTACGCTGGGGAAAATAAACAAACTCATAGCTTTACATCGGAATAAATCTTTCCCGTTAGTCCAGTTAGTTTTTTCTTATTTTGAATCTAGTGTAAAGCAAAAAATGTAGAAAACGATAAACAACTGTGTCGTGAACTATGCCTTTCTGCATGCTTTCGTGGTAACAGTAGTCAAGTGAATGTCGAACGAGTACTACGCTGTTTTACTCATCGAACCGTTGCTAACGCGTTTCCAACACGCACACATGAGTAAAAGGTCTTACCGAAGATCGGCCGATCCACGGCATATATAAGTATATGTAAACTGTGATCCGAACCAAGTCTCGCGCATCCATATTGTATTATTTTTTTCGCTCGCCCTAATTCCTTTTTCCAAACGCATACACACTCGCAGGGAGCAAAGAGAGCGAACGATGGCTTCGAAACTCAGATAAACGATTACAACGATATCAAATGTTGAATGTATTGGATTCCGCTCGTCATTACGTTTGAATCATGGATGTATGCTCAGAACTCATCCAAAAGAATGTAATAAGAGGACAAATGCCAATGGCGTATGCACCGTGAATTGAATGTAATAAAATTAAACTAAAATGTTTTCTCTTTCCGATTTGGTTCATATACATAGACTTCATCTCCCACAAACTGGAGAGGAAATGTTTGGCGTATCCAGATAGTCCGACAAATGTGGTCCAAATTTGATCGACATTCGAATGCATTTCAAGAGTCAGTTGACGAATTGATTCGAAAACCCGCAACTATATAATAAAGCCTGGAATTATAACCGTGAACACAAGCTTCCACGGAAGATTGCTGTACTAATCGGATGCACGACTGCGGTGAACTATCTGTTACAGATATCGTGGTTCAGTGTGGATGGCTAGAATTTCTCAGAATAAAAAAAAATGACTACGCGAAGGGTAAGTACAGAGCAGCACAAGTTGAGGTATTGAAAAAATGTGTAATTCCGCCAATCTGTGATTCTAGGAAATGCCAAAGAACGCCCGCTGGGGCAGGATAACCCTCAACAGCTATCCTTCAGATCGAACAGACTTTGAAAAAGCTGAAAGTATTGATGCTGGAAAATGCTTGTCAACGAAGTTGAACAAGTGATTGGAACATCGTTACATTGACCTCAGAGGTACTAAGCTGCAATGTAATTCGTGATTGCGAATTTATGATTGAGTGCGATTTTTCGAGATAGGAACCGGAACGTAGTTTTGTAGGGGTGACTTTTGATGGATCATCGATATATAATAGTCTGATTATAATACAAATTTTTGCAGATTAACAAAATAGTCACTCTATATGATGCCCAAGAAATTCTGCAGCATTTCAAGCAGATACTTATATCCGGTGCCTTTGATCATTATTTTTAAATCACGCGCTAAGTCGAGAAGTCAGTCAGCATTTGCATAGTAGTGTGAGTAGTAGTGCTCAAGATGTTCGACAGTTTGGTGTAGCAAGATTTTTTCAAGGATTTTGGAGATAGCCGGTAGCACACTAATAGGTCGAAAGTCTTTCGGTTGCAGAGGACTGGAAACTTTAGGAATAGGTGTTACGATGGCATTTTTCAGGATTGAAGGAAACGTGTTGGCGTCGATAATTGAATTGTAAAGATGAGCCAGAGTGGGTATGATGAACGGACATAGATTTTTAATGAACGACATCGGAATGCCGTCAGATCCTGCTGCATTGGATTGTATCTCCCAAACCATATACTTCTTCAAGGTTAGTGTGGCGAAATTCCAGTTGTGTAGCTACGTGATCAACGGAGGTCCGATGGCTTGGCTCAGCTATTCTGGTGCCGCACATTCCAGGGCCATGGTGCAGCATGTGTCCTTCAGCGAAGAATTTGTTGAACGATAAAGTCGAAATAAAATCACTACAAAAATAACAGGTAAATATTGTGTTCCTTTCATCCGAAATGCATATGGAACTGGTATGCGGGCACTTTTCATATGGAGCTGACATGAGTTAGTGTTTTTGTACATTTTTTTAAATAGATCAATAATTTTCAGTGGGTTATTTGATAGTAGAATAAAAATGAGAACTACCCCTGAAATTAACCCAAAACTGATGAAAATGCATCTAGAACTGCTATGCGGGTACCGGCAACATTACTCTGTTATTAAAACGCAACAATTGGTTTTCTTATTTGCCATCATATCATAGCGGGCTACAGTTCCAACCGTAGTTCGTGGATAAGTATTCAAACCACGAATCTCTGCCTGATTTGAAACTCGATTGACTACTTGGCTTAATTTCGAACAAAAACGAATCATTTAACAGTTAATTTTGAGGCTCCGAATGGCACATAACCAAAAGGTTCGCCGAAGGAACCCCCCGCCGAAATAACATTTCTCAGCACTAGCCATGATTGATTTTTTCTTGAAACATTCTCCTGTGGCTTGACATTTTAAGGTCGTGAAATTTGCTGTTTTGTTCAGCTTTGTCCGAGAGGTCAAATTGATGATAAGTATCGTGTGACTTCTACTGGGTATATTCATTGCCATCGCAGCGACCGTTCCTCCCAGTGACCTATAATTAGCACTCGATAGTGCCATTTGCTGAATTAATAAAAATTTAAGTCAGTTTACAATTTGATTTTTAATTTCACGAATATCAGAAACTCTCCTATTATTCTTTTTCTCGACAGCAGATCATACATAACGTCTTCTCGATACTTTCACCAATGACATAATTCGCTCTTGGAATTCCATCCAACGTTGATCCTAGTATCCATCCAAGTTTGTATCCATTGTAAAAGTTATCTCTGCGCCAGTTTGTCCATGGATCAGTATTATATCGTTATAGCCTGCGTACAAGTTTTGCAGTGGTGCATGTGCTGCATTTTCGTAATATGTATTCCGTTATCGTTAGGCGATAAAACAATTGAACGTACAAGTTTTCGGTTTACCGTTCCCGATACCGGCTTGCTGTTCTAGCAACTTCAGTTTAATCACTGGCACCCGGAAGCCTCGGACCTATTTCCGACTGCTTTGGGGAAGTATGCGAACGCCGAACAGCAAACTGAACATAATCCGCCAGTAGCATCAGTAGGAACAATAAATCAATCACAACAGCCAAAATAAGTTACTATCGAAAGAAATATGCTGATAAACTATTTTTGTTCAGATCAACTGGAAATTTTGCAAGAAATGGTTGTTTTTCAATCGCGAATTAAATAGAATTTTTTTTTCTTTTAAATGAATTAAAATTTAATTCTGTTTATGTTTCAGTAAACATTACATGGTTGCTATGCCGCAACTAACAACCAAACAAAAAGTGTTGCTGAAGAAATTATTGTTCTGATGGCATCGAGGGGCAGTTCAATGTGCTGGTAACTGTCGGTTAATGGCTCGAACTCTTTTTCTTAACAATATTGCATTAAGTGTCAGGTCGTGTCGTTGGTTCATCCAAACAACGCTGAATGTTTTTACTTGCAAATGCTGCTGCATGAAGTCCGGGGACCAACATCGTTCCAAACGATCAAAACTGTCAATGGTGAAGTGTGCGAAACGTTCAGAGTGGCATGTTTGCGACTTGGTTCGCTGGAAGATGACCAACATTGGGATAATACTTTAACCGATGCATCCGTTTCATGTCGCCCGGAACAAATACGTGTATTTTTTGCAATTATTTTGACAACTTGCGCGCCTTCTGATCCGAACACTCTTTGGGAAACACACAGAGAAAGCCTCAGCGAAGATATACTTTACGAAGCACGCCGAATCTATCCCGACGCACAATATACAGATGACATTTTCAATCAAGCACTCATACTACTTGAAGACAAATGCATTTCCATCAACAATAAACTACTCTTCCAACTTGGTTTACCAGTACCGATACGTGGCAGAAACGATATTCAAGACAGAGATGTGTTGCGCGAAAGACAATACGACGTTCAACAGTTACGAGCATTCGTTGAAAATCAAAAAGGGCTTTTAACTGATGATCAACGGCTCGCGTACAATACGGTAATGGAGCGCGTAACAAGCGAAAACGGTGGACTCATATTTCTTGATGCACCAGGCGGCACAGGCAAAACATTTCTCATGAATTTGATACTCGCCTAAATTCGAGCGCAAAATGAAATTGCATTGGCTGTGGCATCTTCAGGAATTGCAGCAACGCTGCTCGATGGCGGACGAACAGCACATTCAGCTTTCAAGCTTCCCCTTAATTTGAGTTACGACGAAAATCAAACTTGCAACATTGGCAAAAGGTCAGGCATGGCCACTGTAATGCGCACGTGCAAGCTAATCATTTGAGATGACTGCACCATGGCACACAAGCGAGCACTCGAAGCACTGGACCGAACATTGAGAAATCTGCGTGGTGTTGAGCAACCAATGGGAGGAGCTCTCATACTACTTGCTGGTGATTTTCGTCAAACATTGCCAGTCATTCGAAGAGCGACACCCGCTGATGAACTCAACGCTTGCCTGAAAGCGTCAGCACTTTGGAGACATGTGCAGAAAATCAATCTATCGACCAACATGCGTGTGCACTTACTTCGAGACGAATCTTCGGAAACATTTGCCGAACAGCTTTCGAACATGGGTGATGGCAAAAACCCAATCGATCCTCAAACCAGCGAGATATCATTTCCACAAAACTTCTGCCAATTGCAGCCTTCAATTCAAGATGTTGAAGCGAGTGTTTTTCCAATGATTTCACGCCAAATGGGAAAACTCGAAACATTGTTTACCCACTCGTTACTTATATATATATATATATATATATATATATATATATATATATATATATATATATATATATATATATATATATATATATATATATATATATATATATATATATATATATATATATATATATATATATATATATATATATATATATATATATATATATATATATATATATATATATATATATATATATATATATATATATATATATATATATATATATATATATATATATATATATATATATATATATATATAAGATCACTTCAAACACAAAATAATGTGTTTATAAAGAAACAGTGAGTTCTAGTATTTATCCCTTGGATTAGGCATTGCGTTCAATCATGAGGTAAATATTGGATGTTATATCAATACACAGATCAACAAGTAATTCACCTAGTAGTGAGATAAAAGATTTCTCATATAATTATACTTGTGGCGTCACCGAAAGCAACTGTATGTTTGAAGCCCAAAAATCTAGCGAAAATTTAGCTCTTTTCCAAGATTTAGGTTATACTGGTTATGGCACAAAAATTACTACTCACATTAATTATGACAAGAATGAAAAGAATCAATATATCATAATAATATACCTATAAAAATAATGTCACTGCATTAACCATCATTCGCCATTCCTCACACGCCCCCCTCCCCATCTCTCTCTGTCTCTCTTCTATCGCATCTATTGTAACTAATTACTTACGTTTGCCCGGCGGGGGCAATTTGCCATGGAGCAATTGCGGACTATCTTCCCTGACTGCAAAAACCAATGACAAAACTAGCAAAAAGGGCTCTTGCAATTAATATAAAAAATAGTTTTAAACATGCACAATTAGAGGCCATTTTATTTAATAGAATTTAATAGGATTTAAGAAATATTTTATTTAAATGTGGGAAAGGATGAAATAGCACTAGCTTACGGTAATCCATGCGTTCGTTCTTCCATGGCGGCGGCGTTGGTAGCAATCTTGAAGATTTCGAGGCCGGCCGCTTCGACGCTTGGTGGCAGCAGCAACCAGTCCAACAACAACAGCAGCGCGCGTTCGGTTCCGACGCAGGGTAGCGCAGAGTCGGTTCGTTCAAATATCTTGACAACGACGAACCTCGGAGAGATGGCGGGTGGCTTGGTTCCGCAGTCCGCACAATCGAGTTGGGCCAACTTTTGTCGGCGACCCTTATTACGGTGCGATGAATTTTCACCACAGGGTTGCTTAGTTCACTGAATACAATGGCTGACTGACAGCTGACCCACGCCTAACACTGTGCGAAAAATGAATTAATAGTAGCACTTTATATTAATGACTTTTTAGTACCAAATAAGAGACCGATCGTCTGCTCTCAGTTGTTTTTATTCCCGTTGATGTCTTGCCTGGGAAACTGTCACCGGCAGTTGACGGAAGACCATCAAGATAGTGCGAGATTATAGGGATTATGGTGTCAAGGGGTATGGGAACATTTTATAGCAAATTCAAATTCAAATCGAAATCTAATAATAGGGTATAGCTGTAGTTTCAATTAATCAAAGATAAATATAATTCATTTGCGTAAATTCATTTGTTTTTATTTATTTACTGGGATAAATTCAGACACCTTTAGGAATAGGGAATTTGTATTTAAAGTTTAAGCTAGTTTAATATTATAATAAGGTTATTTAAATGATTTTATTTTTAGATTATAAATAGAGGATAAGGAATATTTAGAATAAATTTATTTACAGGTAGTTTTTAAACAAATTGTGCATGTACATATGAAAACAGTTAGGGTAACCGAACTTGGAGGTTACACTATCTAGCTATTTCTGTATCCATTTCTAAGTTGTGTGATAATCTGCCAATCTGAAATATTTATTAATTGTAATTGCGAAGGTTTGAGAAAACAAAACTATTTTTTTGTATGCTGCTACATCAACTCAATTTAAATTCAATTGTATTCAAAGCCTGTATCTACACTATAATTAAGGAAATTCATGGCTATATCCGAAAAATATTTGGCTTAAGGTTGCACAGAGAATGCGCAAAATTCGCAAACGAAAAAAGCAGTTTTTTCCACACCGTATGTCAGATCTTCATAAAAATCAATCAGCAGTACTGTAACAACATTCTACACACGCTGATTGATTTTTATGAAGATCTGACATACGGTGTGGAAAAAAACTGCTTTTTTCGTTTGCGAATTTTGCGCATTCTCTGTGCAACCTTAACTGGGTAATATGAAAGTTTGACGATGAAAATTTTCAAAAGAGACATTCCACGTGCGATATTTAAACTATTCTATTGAATTTTGAATGAAATATATACTCAAAGACTGAAAGCTGAAGCCAGCTTTATTGATCTTGCCATCAACGTTTCGAAGACAAAATACATGAGAGGAAGAGGTTCTAAAGACGACAATGTGATCCTCCCACCCGAGTTCGGATTGACGGTGACGAAATCGAGATGGTCGACGAATTCATGTATTCGGGCTCACTGGTAACCGACGACAATGATAACAGCAGAGAAATTCAGAGAGGGATCTTGGCGGGAAATCGTGCCTACTTTGAACTCCGAGGACGCTCCGGTCGAACAAAATTCGCCGCCGCACGAAGTTGATTATCTACAAGACGCTGATTAGATCGGTGGTCCTCTACGGCCACGAGACCTGCTCGTGGAGGACCAACGCACCCTTGGAGTTTTCGAACGAAAGGTGTTGCAGATGGAAGACGGAACGTGGCGCAGGCGAATGAACCATGAGTTGTATCAGCTGCACATTCGTTGTATTGGTACGAACTTTCATGAAAAATAACGGATCAAAGACCAAAATATCCACAAACCAGATCCAGGAAAAGAAGTCTCCCAAAGTACCCACTCTCTATGGGGGATGCAACTACAATGTGTCTTCTAACTTATCGTCGTCCATATTTGGATATACTGAGTAGTTTGAACCATTTCTGTTTCACAGTATTGGTCTGTATAGGACTTATTTATCCATATTTCCTGCACGATAATTCCGAACGAAACAATATGAAAGCTATAAGGATGAATTGAAAGAGACTGCATTGCAATCAACTGAATGCACGGCTTTTATGCTATCGACATAGCCTAGACATTTCACACTATTTACTTCAATGCAAATAAAAATTTTGAAATATCTACCTGTCTCATTCACGAATCGCATTCTCTCTGTCGTTCTTTGTTCAAGGGGCTTGAAAGCACATGTGACCTTGTCTCACTTTTCTATATTCAATTGCGCGTTAAAATACTGGACCAGTAAATTCTATTCTGTACATAAATCTTTTTTTCGGGAATATGTGACCAAAAAGTAAACTTCGAATTCCAAAGCAAATTGAGCGTTCCAGGTTCCTGATAAATAAATATGGTCCAACAATAAGGTAGAAACACCAGATAATCTTAAAACGACGCCGTCAAGTAAAGAAGCATGAAAACTTTTTGATGCAATGGTTCTCAACTTTTTGATGCAATGGTTCTCAAATTCGTACAATCCGGTTTATTCATTTTCTTAATTCAAAAATATTTTTAGCTTCAGATAAATGACCATTTCATTTTAATTAATTATATCATTCCTCATCTTTTTATTCGTTTTGTTCATCTGCGTTCATTTTATTTATTTTATTCGTTTCATTCTTTGGATTCACTCTGATCAGTTTATTCTTTTTGTGCATTTTACTCATAACTCATTTAACTTATTTTATTCATTGTTTTCATTGTATGCATTTTATTCATTTTTTCCAGTTAAATCATTTTGTTCAGTTTCTTCATTTTAATAATCTGACTACTTTTTCAGTTTTAATCATTTCATCCAAATAACTTATTTGATCCATTTTATTTCTTTATATTAATTTATAACCTTTTACCATTGTTTAATTTTTCATTTTTTTCAATGCATTTAATTCTGCTAATTTTCTTCTTTTTATTCATTTTATCACTTCAAGTCATTTTGTTTATTTGATTCGTTTGTTTTATTTATGCATTTCATTTATTATTTACTTTATTCATTTTGTTCATCCATTCTTTTTATTCATTTGATCCATTTCATTAATTTGTTTCATTGTATTCACTGGATGAATTAATTCAATTTGATTCATTTGATTCATTTGATTCATTTGATTCGTGTTATTCATTTGATTCATATGATTCATTTGATTCATTTGATTCGTTTGATTCATTTGATTCATTTGATTCATTTGATTCATTTGATTCATTTGATTCATTTGATTCATTTGATTCATTTGATTCATTTGATTCATTTGATTCATTTGATTCATTTGATTCATTTGATGCATTTGATTTATTTATTTATTTATTTTTTTATTATTTTTTTATTTATTTATTCTTATTTTTCATCTGACCTGTGTTGGTCTACATGAAATGTTTCTAGAATGGGAAAAGCCCATTTCAGGATATGCTTCAGAAGCAATCCTCAAATGGGCGTAAAACCCATCATCTTTTCAAATTTTTCACAGTTGATTACAATGATTTTACACTACAATTAAACTTAATCACATAGTACACAGTATTGCAAGAACAAAAATTACAAATATTACAAAAATGGAATCTTAAAATCTAAGTCAACCTTCTTAGTCTATTTTTGAAAACATCACAAGATACAGAAAAGTCAAAATGGTCATAAACACTATTAAAAACATTACACATCGCCCTAATGGGTTCGTTCTGACCATACTCTGTGCGCTGAAATTCCAGTCTTAAGAAGTTATGCGATCTGAGATTTCTAGGGGGCACATAGATATTTATTTGTGAGAGAATATCTGGAGCATCTATTTGACCAGTTAATATCTTCCCAACAAATACTGCTCTAAATGTGTTCCGCCTTTTCGCTAGGGTTTCCATATCGAGCAGACAACAGCGATCGATGTACGGTGGTAGCTCTGCTGGGTTACGCCATGGGAGAGTTCTAAGCGCAAAACGGAGGAATCTTGCCTGCACTGCTTCTATTCGGTTGATCCAAATGTTCGTATAAGGACACCAAATGGGTGCTGAAGCTTCCAGGACAGATCGAACTAGTGAGAAATAGAGTGCCCGTAAACAATATGGATCAGTGAATTCTTTGGCGATTCTTATAATGAAGCCGAGGTTTCTATTTGCCTGTGCTATAACATGAGAGTAATGATTTCTGAATGTCAGTTGTGAGTCCAGGAGTACTCCGAGGTCTCTGATAACTGTCATTTTCTCTAGCGATTCCCCTGAGATGGTGTAGCTCCAGAGTATTGGATTTTTTCTGCGAGTAAAAGATATTATGGAACATTTGGCCACGCTGAGAGCCAGCAAGTTGCGACTACACCAATTACAAAAAGCATCTAAGTGTCGCTGCAGTGCCACGCAATCTTCTATTGACCGCACAATGAGAAATAGTTTGAGATCATCAGCGTATATAAGTTTACACCCTGGAGGTATAACATAGCAAACGTCGTTGAAGAACAACGAAAAAAGCAACGGTCCTAGATTGCTCCCTTGAGGCACACCGACAAGTTAATGAAGCTGTATGACTCGTTATTTCCTAATTTTACAGATAGAGAACGATTTACGAGATATGATTTAAGCCACCCTGTGAAATTTGACGAAGCACCCAGCCGCTTTATCTTTGCCAGTAGAAGAGAGTGATCTACACGATCGAATGCAGCCTTGAGATCCGTGTATACAGTATCAACCTGAGATCCAACTTCAATATTTTTAATACAGAGCGAAGTGAATTGGGCTAGATTAGTAGTTGTCGATCTGCCTGAAAAAAAGCCATGTTGATCCTTCGATATGTATGCTTTGGTCTCACGAAACAGGACGTTTCCTACTAAAATCTCAAATAACTTTGATCCAGCACAGAGTGAGGTTATGCCACGATAGTTCGCAATATTTTGCTTATCACCTTTTTTAAAAACGGGAAACATAACTGATTTTTTCCAACACACGGGAAACGCCGATTGCAATAGTGATTGATTGAAAATTAGCCTTAAAGGCGTACACAGTGCGCTTGCGCATCTTTTCAGTATAATGGAAGGAATACCATCTGGTCCTGCTGATGTTGAAGACTTTAGCTTTCTAATGGCAGTTAGAATGTCTTCGTCAGTAAATTGGATATTACCTACATTAATTACATCATGAGGGACATTCTGAAGGCCATATTCCACCTGAGTGGAGTTAGCCGAGTCCTTTTTAAACACACTCGAGAAATGTTGAGCGAATAGGTCACAGATGCCACTTGGAGTGCTTGATGTTTCACTTGCAAGGAACATACTGGAAGGAAGCCCATTTTCTTTGCGTTTTCCGTTAACGAAAGACCAAAACTGCTTTGGATTTTGTTTCAGGTTTGATTGGGTTTGTGCTATGTGTCTTGAATAGAGGAACCGATTATATGTCTTGTAACTGTTGCTAGCTTGAATAAACTCTCGTTTTGTAATGGGGTTTCGTCGGCTGGTGTAATGCCGAAGCGCAGCTGCTCGCAATCTTTTCAGCTTACGTAGCTGACGATTGGACCATGCCGGTTTTGGTCGGGGACGTGGTGCGGGAACTGTTATTCTGAATAGCTGTTTCAGGACCAGTGAAAGTTTTTCTACGGCAACATCTACATCGATCGCGGAATTTAACAAAGTCTCCCAATCAATTGCCTGTAGTGAACTTTGAAGCCTAGAGAAATCAGTCTTCGAAAAGTTGAACTCCCTGACATCCAGAATTTCGTCAAAAATAACCAACTGGGGACAAATCTGCGTTACTAGAAGAGGAGGATGATATGCGTCACAGGCAACTAATGGCTCAAGGGCTTCTGAAACGGCGCAGTTAATAGAAGCTTCTTCATTTACGAACAGGAGATCCAGGGTTCGATTTCGTCTGTTATTTACGGTACACATTTGCAGCATGTTCAATATAGACATTCCGTCCAATAAGGCAATACTTGCTCTCGAAAAGATAGATTCAGAAGGATCTGGAAAGGCATAACCGGAGGGTGTACTCTTCCAAAGAAGTCCTGGCTGATTATAGTCACCAAACAGTAGATGAGCCATGTTCGGTTGAATGGAAGTTGCGATGTCAAGTGCTGAGTCTATGTGCTTCTGAATAATATCTATATCACTTGCGGAATCAGGGGGAATGTATACTACGCCTACACAAATATTAGTATCGCGCCCGCGAATATCTACCCATAGTTGTTCGAGATCGTTACTATCCGTTTTATGTTTGGACGAGAGCCGGTTGGACACTGCAATAAGCACACCACCACCACGTTTTTTCCCTGTACTGTCTGGATCGCGATCTTTACGGTAAATCGTGTACCTGGGGCCGAATAACTAGATCGAATGGATTTGATCATTCAGCCACGTTTCGGTTAGAACAATGACATCATATTCGGCCTCTGAAACAGCGACGAACAACTCGTCAATTTTTGTGCGTAGTCCTCTCACGTTCTGGTAGTAGATACTAAGTTGTTCCTCCAGATAGTGTCCTGATGGTTGAGCGGTAGAAAGACGAGCGGCGATGGTGGTGGCGTCTGGCTGTAATAGGGGTGGATTTTCAGCGGGAGCAGCATCTGTATGTCCTACTTCGGAAGAACATATACATTCATTGCATTTACCTGTGTAAACAAAAGCAGGAACTTCAAATTGCTCTAATTGTTTTAGACTGCTGTTATCTGACCGGAGCATATCGTAGTCTCTGCTTTCAGATTTTGTTGTCAACATACAGGCGTCGGAGTTAAGCTGATCACGTCCGTTGGTAAGCTGCGATTGTAGATCTGACCGGGAAGGGTCGCTGCCAAGTTCCGTGGCAAGCAGATGGGCGTCGGTGATGGGTTCTAGCTGGTTGTGCCCATCGGCAAGCTGCAATTGTGGGTCTAATTTAAGGTGCGCAGTATCGTGAGTAGCTTCGGGAGGACATATACCCTCCTTAGCTTTACCTGATCGGGAAAGGTCGCTGCCATAGCATACAAGTTCCTTAGAAAACAGATGAACGTCGTTGATGGAATCAGGCTGATTGCATCCGTCAACAAGCTGCAATTGTGGATCTGACCGGGAAAGGTCGCTGCCATAACATACAAGTTCCTTAGAAAACTGGTGAACGTCGTTGATGGAATCAGGCTGGTTGCCTCCATCGACAAGCTGCAATTGTGGATCTAATTTAAGGTGCGCAGTATCTTGAGTAGCTTCGGGAGGACATATACCCTCCTTAGCTTTACCTGACCGGGAAAGGTCGCTGCCATAGCATACAAGTTCCTTAGAAAACAGATGAACGTCGTTGATGGAATCAGGCTGATTGCATCCGTTAACAAGCTGCAATTGTGGATCTAATTTAAGGTGCGCAGTATCGTGAGTAGCTTCGGGAGGACATATACCCTCCTTAGCTTTACCTGACCGGGAAAGGTCGCTGCCATAGCATACAAGTTCCTTAGAAAACAGATGAACGTCGTTGATGGAATCAGGCTGATTGCATCCGTCAACAAGCTGCAATTGTGGATCTAATTTAAGGTGCGCAGTATCTTGAGTAGCTTCGGGAGGACATATACCCTCCTTAGCTTTGCCTGACCGGGAGAGGTCGCTGCCATAGCATACAAGTTCCTTAGAAAACAAATGAACGTCGTTGATGGAATCAGGCTGATTGCATCCGTCAACAAGCTGCAATTGTGGATCTAATTTAAGGTGCGCAGTATCATGAGTAGCTTCGGGAGGACATATACCCTCCTTAGCTTTACCTGACCGGGAAATGTCGCTGCCATAACACACAAGTTCCGTGGAGAGCAGGTGAACGTAGTTGAAGGAATCGGGCTGATTGCACCCGTCGGTAAGATGCAATTGTGGATCTGGACAGATGAGGTCGCCATCGTTGCTGCTTCGTTGTTCTAACCAAGATTCATTCTCCGATGGCGTCGCTGCCACAGAAGAAACATGGTTGCTGTGGTTGATTTGTCGTTTGACCGGAGGAATTATTTGACGAACAACGAAACCGGTTTCACGGTGTTGTGTTAGTTGCTAAGTGTTGTAGTCAATGATTCGACGTGACTGCCGAAGACGAGTTTGGTACAGTGGACACTCAGAGCTCCAGGAGGCATGATCTACTTGTATTTGGTCAGCATCAGTTCTCGCAGTATTGACATTGTGGCAGTTTATACACTTTCGGAAGTTTGAAACACATTCTTCAGACTTGTGTCCTTCGGCACAAATTGGACAGCATGGCGGCTTCGTGCATGCTTCAGCTTTATGGCCGTACTCAGAATACCGAAAGCAGCGAAACACGTTGACACATTCAGTAATTTTGCAGCGCATCCAACCTAAGTTGACACGTTGCAGCTTTATCAGTTCTTCGAAGGTTTTGGCATCGGTTTCAAGAACAGCAGACATAGGATTGTCTATGTGTTTTTCGTTTCGCACAACTCGTATCACCGTTAGGTTAGCAGACTCCGAAAGATTGTTTTGCTTTACCAATTTTTCCACGAAATTCTCCGCAGTGATATCGACAGTGAAACCAGCAATTTTTACTCTGGGTTTCAGAGCTTTTTGAACGTCAGCATCGTACTTTCCAGACAGATTTGCTTTTACTGAACTAAGCAGTTTAAGCGCTGATTCTTGGGAATCGCATCTAACCGTTGCTTCACCGTTGGATCGGAAAAAGGTTTCTTTAACACCCAACATAACAGGGTCGAGCTTGCTTTGGATGTCTTTTTTTGTTACAGTCGCGTCTTGGTGCTCAGTAGGTCTAATGACTACTGTTCGCTCTCGCTTTACTATTGCATTAGACTTCACTGAGAGTGTTTCTGCAATGTTCTGGACGGGTACACTCTTGGGGGTGTTCTCGTTGGAAACTTTATCACTTCTAGGGGGAACAGTTAGACATCGACGTTTACCCGACCGCAGTTGGCCTATTTCCAAAATATCGCTGCCATTAGGATTGGACTGATTATGCACCGGACAATCGCCAGCAGATATCATGGGACTTTTCCTTTTTCTGTTTGATGCTGGGTCGCTCACACAAGCTTGAACGACACTTGCGTATGACAGGGTATTTGTATTTTCACTGGTATTCACATTCACGAGCGATTGCTTCATAAGATGGAGAAAGTCCGAAAGTTGTTGCTTGATGTTATTCTCGATTTTGCCCACACACTCATTCACTAACTTGTGTGTCAGCTCATGTTGTGCCTTCTGCAATTCAGAAACCGCGTTCTGCAGTTCCCCACACTTTTTCAGCACATCGTTCAAGCAAGACTGTTTTTTACGACAGTCAAAGCAAACATATCGTAATGCATTATTGCTTTTCAGGGCACTTGCACTGGCGGTATTCAGATCGGCACATTTTTCATGCAGGATAGGATCGCAGCCGCCGAAACAGTAAACACGATCATTCACTGATGAAATTTTATTCGCACACGCACTGCATAGAACAGTGGTCATGATATCGCTATCGGTGTTTCACACTCTTCTCTGCTCCGCCCCGAGACGGGCTAACGAAGCAAACCAAACAACTAATCACTGGTTGGCTATTGTTTTACCGGTCCAACAGATAATGCAAATGTGTTTTTCACTTCAGATTGCGTAGATAACCGTCGATTCTTCAAGCAAACTATTTCACCAGAGAGAACACTTTTTCACACATCCGCTGGTAAAGTTTCACGGCGAAAGTTACTATTTATCACGAATAAATGAGGGTTTAATTTCAACGCAACGGATCACATCACCATCACACACAGTAAACAATCAATACAAATTTGATTTATTTGATTCATTTAATTCATTTGATTCGTTTGATTCATTTGATTCATTTGATTCATTTGATTCATTTGATTCATTTGATTCATTTGATTCATTTGATTCATTTGATTCATTTGATTCATTTGATTCATTTGATTCTTGTAATTCATTTGATTCATATGATTAATTTGATTCATTTGATTCGTTTGATTCATTTGATTCATTTGATTCATTTAATTCATTTGATTCATTTGATTCATTTGATTTATTTCTTTCATTTTATTCATTTGATTCATTTGATTCATTTGATTCATTTGATTCATTTGATTCATTTGATTCATTTGATTTATTTGATTCATTTGATTCATTTGATTCATTTGATTCATTTGATTCATTTGATTTATTTGATTCATTTGATTCATTTGATTCATTTGATTCATTTGATTCATTTGATTCATTTGAATCATTTGATTCATTTTATTCATATCTTTAATTTTATGCATTTCATGTTCAGTTATTCGTTTTATTTCATTCAATTTGTTAGTATGAGTCAATTTATTCTATTAATCTTAGAACTATATCTAAATATAATCTTAATTTTTATTTAATAACCTAATCTAATTTGATTCGTGTATATAATAATTTTGATTTACATTAATTTTTCTACTCATTTTATGAATTTAAAAACCTATTATTTCATTTTTTGCTTTACTTTTTTATTTCGTTCGTTTTGTTGATTTCTATAATTTATTCAGTTTATTCGAGATTTTATTCGTGCAAGACTAGAAACTGTTTTCATCTCACCTCTAGTTGGGTGCACACTTCTCGTGAGTTCTGCAAACTAATCCAATAGTGAAATGTGTAAGAAATGTCTCATCTCACTGCTAGGTGGATTAAATCGGTTTTTAATAAATAGTGACCGTAGTCTATTTTTCATGGCTTGCGGTGAGCACGATCTCTCGAATTGCTGAACTGAAAATTATGGAATAGAAATTAATTTTTAGTATTATTTACAGATTTAACTCGCCGCGCAGATAGCTCTGAATTAGACCCGCTGGTGCCCTAAGACGATTTCGCTAGATTTTCAGAGCACTGTGCACCCAGTGCATTAACGCAAGTAACGGAAGGTTATCGAAAAGATTCGTGAAAATGAAATTTTCAGTAATGATGATCATTTTCCCAAACGGTTAGTTTTCGAGAGGTTTTTATTTGTTCTTTGGCATTAGGATTAGCGATAATAATTCAAATCAAGGATAGTACTGGGAAGTCACCTTTAGAAAAAGTCGATGTCGAAGTAAAATTTGGAACTATGCACGCATGCACTTCAGAGATAACGTGATATCAGGAGCTGCGATTTCATTTCAACGCTTTTTTGTGAAAAGGGCGATACTTACAAATGTAAACATAAGGCTTTTTTCATACAGAGACCCAATCTCATATTCGTACACCTCTAGTGTATATATTTAATATTGTTTCACAAACATTTGCGCTATTTAAAATGGCACAATTTCATATTCGTACACTTTTGAAAAGTCAATTAATTTGTAATTTAAGACCTGTTATTTCTTTACTTTTTTTGTTTTACTTTGAAAAATAGATTTTATGACTACAGAAAAGTGTTCATTGCCATATTTTCCTCAACACTAGTTTATGAAATTCCCTCAAATTAACGTAATGGTTAAAAAAGTAAACTAACTGCCATTATGGGACGGAAACTAATTATTACTCACCAAAATGAAGCTAAATCACTTCATAAAATCTTTGAAATTGTTCAAAGGTTGCGTCCAACTATTTAACATGTTGTTAAAAACTTTGATGTGGCGAAATGCACAACAGATATTGCGAAAAACTTGAACTGTAAAAAATTTGTGATGAGGGATAAACGATTTTTAATTAGAAAAATTTAGGAAAATCGAGTAATTAATGTGGTAACATGGTAAATAAATTGAATCATAGCTAGGGTTCGTCGCGGTGCGGATGTGGGCGGTAAATGGATAGTCCGCAACGCAACCGCAAAAAAATAATAAAACCGCACCGCTTACCGCAACCTCATTGCATTTACCGCACCGCACCGCGCGGTAATGCGGTAAAAATCATGTATTTTAAAAATTGTGCTCAAAAACAAATATTCATTTGTTTTGTATATCCATATATAATAAAATGTTATTCTTATTTACACGAAAATTAACTTTGACGGACTCCTAAGAATGTAACATTTATGAAAATATTCAACTTTGCAAGTTTTATTAATGGGGTAAGGGTTTTGGCGTAAAAAACACTTTCTCGATTTTTTTAAACTGCATAAAGCGAATTGATCAAAACTTTTGTACATTATAGTGTATCATTTCCATTACATGCTATAATTTTTCATTACAAAAATATCGACAAACGACTCGGTGACGAAGCTTTCTGTAGAACGTCTCTGGAAAAACATGATTTGCGATGATACCTGCCATTCAAAAACTACTTAACCGATTTCTTTCAAACTTTGTATACAGATTCTATGTAAATGATACCCAACCCCTACGTTAAGATTTCGAGATAAATTTACAATCAACGCAAAAACTGTCCAAACTATGCAAAATTTGGCATCTGGGCTAACTTTTACACTTTTCACAATATGAAGGGAGGCCTTGAGGGAGACTTTGAGAAACACAAAAAAATCGCACTGCTCTACACTAACTTCGAAAGCTTTACTTTCAAAAAGTTAAAAAATACTCCTAACTGAAAAATATTATTTGTTAATTTGGTAGAAAATATTCCCAGTTGGACGAACAATAGATGCACGCGAAAAAAAATTCCTTCAAATTCGTTTGGTTTGATGATGATAATTACATTCTTTGGATTGTTTTTAAGTCTTAGTATTAGTAGTTCTTCAAGTTCTCCAAATTAATCAAAATTCACTGTTGAGAAAATGTCATCGAAAATGATTCATAATTCGATTGCCAAGAGGAATCGGGAGAAATGGTGCATTTTGTAATTGGATTTGACATTACAATTTAATTGTTTTTCAATGATTGGATTTTGTGTTTTATGTATTTGAAAAGCTTCGTTTGTAAATTTTTTCTTTGAAGTATAAAATAAATAGTTTTCAAAATATGTCGTAAAATAATGGTGCCAAATTATATTGGACACAGCCTTTAGATTTAATTTCTTAGTAACAGTATGTTTTATGTCAAGTCTATGGAAATTAGAGCAAGTAAATGTTTATCATGTTTCTGTATTATAGGGTAATAAGTAAAACTCGAACGATCTGACAGAGGGATTTTCCTAATAATGACATTGCTAAGCATTCGTTCAGAAAATAAATCTAGTTGCGTTCTTCTCAAATGGTAAAAGTCATAGTTTTAATTCACTTTGTAATGCAGACTGCAGATTTTATCAATTAGCGCGGTTGCGGTAATACCGCGCGGTAAAAGCCATTTCCCGCACCGCATCCGCGGGAAAAAGTGTCTCACCGCACCGCAGTTTTTGCGGTGCGGGTGCGGTAAATACCGCGCGGTTGCGGTAATTACCGCAACCGCGACGAACCCTAATCATAGCATTTAAGTATAATGTACGGAGAACTGACAATTACAATGCCTGTGTTCTGAGCAAGAAGCTGTTCATCCACGAGAAGAACAAAGAATTGATTTTTTATACACTAAACAACTTTATTGGAATAGTGGAAAGATGTTATACTTTGTCTACGAGTCCAAATTCAACATCTTTGACTCAAATGGCTGTTGTTTTGGGTGGAGAAAATCGAACTCAGACCTGGACGTAATAGTCTTATAACAGCAGCTAAGCGCAGGGACAGTGGAGTTATTGTATGGAGTATTATATGTCCACTAGAAGCGCTAGAAATTTGGTCTTGATTGATGGAATGATGGATCAGAATGTGCATTTTAATATGAATATCTTAAAATAAATTTTAAACCAAAGCTTCCGTAAAATGGTACTTTTACTATAAAATTGTGGACATTGGAAATTCGATCAGGAGAAAAAACTAAAGCATAAGGCGTGCAAAAAACGTTCAGAGTAAATTTATAACTGTTTAAATGTTATGAATTCTCCACTGCAGACCCCGTTTATTAACTGATTAGAAAAATAAATGGGAGTATTTGGATAAAAAGTGAAAAACTATCCAGATTATAATGAGAATGATCTTAGAAACTACTATTTAGAAGAATGGGATAAAATTTAAGTTGAATGCACACAAAAACTAGTTGTTAGCATTCCAATACGATTGAAAACTGTAATTACAAACAAAAGGTACCACATTGAATATTTATTATAAAAATTTCAATTGATTTTTGAAAAAAAAAAACTGTACGAATATGAGGTTGCGTGTATATTTGACTATCTTTAGAATTATGATTTTTTGTGAAAAAATGAGCATTTGTAGTACAAAGATAATTATTGTATCTTCCTTATGCTGTCTAGTAAACTATTTCTACATAAATAAAATGTCTCGTGAACTCATTTTTTAATTGTAAAATGCATAGAAGCATTCCGCACAGCGGTGTACGAAAATGAGATTGTGTCACTGTATATGCGAATGAGGGCTTTGAAACGCAACAAACTAACGTAAAAAGTTGGATTCTACGATAATGCTTTCTTAAATTACAGCAAAAAATACAACGGTCGAAACTGTACTTTTGTTTGTTTATTTAAAGTTTCGCCCTCCACGCTCCATGCAAACAAACAGGGCGATACATTTTTTGCTAGCAGTTTAGAGGCGAAACTGTTATTTTCGTGTTTTTCTAGGATTATCAAGCTGATACCAGCTGTAAATAGTAACAATGATCGCTATTGAAAAAACACGGACGAAATCGGTAATGTAGAACGGTAGCTATTGTAAAAAACTTAAGGCGATACTTCAATGCTGATAGGTGGGACAGAAAAAGTAAACAATCGCCAAAGGGGCGATACTATCATTTTGTCAATTTCAATAGCAAAAAAAAATTTTAATTTAATAATTTGAAATACTTTATGAAGTTGTGGGTTTCGATCACTGAATCATGCAATCTAGGATGTAAAAAACACAATAGTTCTTAAATAGGAAATAAAACCAAGTCTGGAAATATTCACTGTTGATTTTCTTTGAATGGTATCACTGCTAGTATCGCCCTTTTCAAGAAAAAGCGTTGATTTCTTAGTTCTCAGTCGCGTTGGAAATTTGAGTAAAGAATAAACTTCAAATCGATTCAAAAAAAAAAAAAGATTTTTGGCTCAGTACAATATATAACCCCTTTAGGAAAATTCAGTTTTCACTCCACAATTTAGATATTTTATTTTATGGGCCATTTTTTCGCTTTCCCATTGATTTGGTTTGAGATTTCTAGCACTGATGTTGTCCTATGCTGATTTGAGCGATTCTCTGAGTCCTGCCACTATCCCATGTAGTATGTGTTATAAAAAACATCGCGAAGCATCAAGTTCTAAATGTTCTCAAACGATATAATATCCGAAGAGAGTGATAAGAGTTGTAAGAAATCTCTCATCACACTGTTAGGTGGATTAAAAGCGTTTTTATTTGTTGTTTTTGTTGTCTAGAACGAGAATTAATAATTTTTTCTCGAACAGGACAAGCCCAAAAATTCGATTCATGGTTTTCGCTACAATTAGGGCATTTGAAACTTTTTTTTTGGTTTTTTGTACCGGACAAGTATCTTTTGTGTCCGATTTATCACCACAGATCATACATTTGGAATCCAAATGACATTTTTTTGTGCCGTGCCCAAAGCCTTGGCATCTACGACACTGGGTCAGATTTTGAATTCAGCCCCCATATCGTCTATAATGTTCCCACTTTACTCGCACGTGGAACATAAAACATGCTTTTTCTAATACTTTCAAATTATTAACCTCATTACGGTTAAAATGAATTAAATAAAGATCCTGGATAATTCTAGAGCGTACTGGCGTATTATCGCCGCTAGCCTTTCTCTTCATAAGAATAACTTGTGAAGGAGAAAAGCCAAGTAAATCTTTCAATTCGTTGGATATTTCATCCAAACTTTGACCTTGTGGTAACCCTTTCAAGACAACCTTGAATGGTCTATCTGTCTTGAAATCATATGAATAAAATTTATATATCTTCTCCGTAAGATACTGTAGTAGTCGTTTGTGGCCAATCAATTCCTCCGCTGTAACTCGACATTCTCCTCTTCGGCCAATCTGAAAAGAGACTTTCACGTCCGGAAGAAACGTCGAAATTTACAAATTTCGTTATCTTCACATTCGGATAAAACATCAAATGAGTTGCTGCAATCAATTGAATTTTCGGGTGGAGAAGACCCTTTTCCATTTAGTTTTAATTTTTGGCACACGGCCTTTCTGGGAGGACCCAGACATGTTGGATGAATTAAATATTTCTTTAGGATGAATTGTTCTTGGAAAATGTTTTTGTCTTGAAAAAGACTGATTGAGTAGAAAAAGTAAGAATTCTTGAGAAAGACTGATTGTCGAAAAAATATAGGTAGTCTTGAGAAATACTGATCGAGCGAACATATAGGTAGTCTTGAGAAAGACTGTTGCTGTTTAAAAATTCTAAGTAAACCAGGAGCTATCAAGATTTGTGACCGGTTCGAACGAAGGTTCAATCCGGTATATAGATCTCACTTTCTTCTAACATCTGAGCCGCACATCAAAAATTAAATATCAGATTCACGGTACGCGCGCGATCATCCAAGAACACAGGCGAATATGCGAAAGGCACACGGTTTTTAAATAGAATTTATACACGCGAGTTACATACGGAACTACAGAAATTTTTGAAAAACAGCATCTTTTAGGTGAAAATGGACGCGTAAACCGATGATCCCCGCCATCTTTTTATTTGTTCTGCTCCAAAGCCCAGTTCGTTGTGAAAATTCGATCAAAAATTCGATCAAATCCATTTTCACCTAAAAGGTGTCATTTTTTAAAATTTTGGTTTAAAACTGCGAAGTCCCGTTCCAATTTTTTCAAAAAATTCTTTGCGATGATTTAGTTGGAACCCCAAATCCCCGCCATTTTTTATTTGTTTTCCTCCAAAGTCTATTTCGTTGGAAAAATTCGATCATAAGTGATAATTTTCACCTTAGAGATGTTATTTTTTGAAAATTCACAAAACTTTGGTTTTAAACTGTTAAGTCCCGTTCCATTTTTTTCAAAAACTTCTTCACGATGATTTAGTTGGAACCCCAAATTCCTGCCATCTTTTCTGCTCCCAAGCCTAGTTCGTTGGAAAAACTCGATAAAAAATGTCTATTTTCACCTAAAAGATGCTATTTTTTTAAATTTCGCAAAACTTTGGTTTTAAATTGTGAAGTTCTGTTCCAATTTTTTCGAGAAATTCTTCACGATGATTTAGTTGGAACCCTAAATCCCGCCATCTTTTAATTGGTTCTGCTCCCAAGCCCAGTTCATTGTGAAAATTCGATCAAAAATGTACATTTTCACCTAAAAGATGTTATTTTTTTAAATTTCACTAAACTTTGGTTTTAAACTGTAAAGTCCCGCTCCATTTTTTTCAAAAATTTCTTCACGATGATTTAGCTGGAGCCCCAAATCCCCGCTATTTTTTTTTGCTCCCAATCCTATTTCGTTGGAAGAATTCTATCATAATGTTCATTTTCACCTAAAAGATGTTATTTTTTTCAAATTTCACCAAACTTTGGTTTTAAACTTCCCGTTCCATTTTTTTTTTCAAAAAATTCTTCACGATGATTTCAGGAATCAGTAGCGTCTGGCTCAAATGGCACGTTCCCCATGTTGATCGAAGATTTGTGCCTTGCCAAGAATCGTCTTTTCATCATTTTCCTGATGGGAAGGATTGGGGAAGTGGTAAGGTTAGGGGTAAGAAAACAACGACACAGAACAATTAAAACAGAGCATTCTGCACCCCCGGAGTGATGCTGAACGATCTGCAGGTGCTACAACAGCAGGAATAAAACTTCCAACCCCCGGAGGGATTTAGAACCTCTACTCAAACAGTGAGCGGATATATCAACACCCCCGAGGGGATATTGAGATAACAGAACGACAACACCCCCGAAGAGATATTGTCATTCAAATACGGCCAAAAAAACTATAGCTCTTTACCACACTGGGTTAGGAACAAAAGCATATCCTTAAATTTCAGCTCTCTGTACATAGGTTCATCTATGTATGGAGAACCAAAAATCCGGATGCGCAATTGCATTAATACAGGGCAATTGCATATCAAATGATATGATGTTCCGTAATCGGATTCACAAAGATCACATGAATAATACTCAGCGCGCTGAATAGTAGCCATGTGATAATTGAGTTTGCAATGTCCAGTCAGTGCCCTGACCAGAATACTGCAGTTGTGCTTGGAAAAATGCAACAAATTTCTTGACATTTTCGGATTCACATCCGGCAGAAAAGCCTTTGTTTGAACGCAAGTTTGCAAGCTACGCCAATGGTTGGCATGTTCGAATGCAGCCCAAGAGCGAATCTTGTGCTTTATCCAACTTATTGACAGTGGTGGAACTGGTTCTGGACCAACGAAATCAGTCGCAGCGCCAGCTCTAGCCAATTTGTCCGCCCATTCATTTCCAGTAATACCAGAATGACCGGGTACCCATAGAAGGTAGATAGCATTTGAAATGCTAAGTTCTTCGATTTGAGTTCGACATGCGATTACTAATTTCGATCTCGAATCTGCCGAACTAAGTGCTTTCAGGGCAGCCTGACTGTCAGAGCAAAAATAGATTCTTTTACCGCAAATTCCCTGTTGAAGTGCGGGTTGTATGCTACACAGAATCGCAAAGATTTCTGCTTGGAATACGGTACAGTATCTACCAAGCGAATGAGATTAGTTTAATCTCATTTCATGACAATAGACACCAGCACCGGCTCGGCCCTCCAACAAAGAACCGTCTGTATAACAAACTACGTATTCTTCAAGTTGTCGCTCCATCCAGCCAGACAGCCATTCCTCACGAAGAGGAATTCTCACATTGAAAGTTTTAGAAGGAAAACTACATGTGAGTGTAAGGTCACTGGGAGCAAGTGTATATTCATCCCAAGTAACCATTTGGGGCCACAGTCTTGTGTGGCTAGTTACACGATCTATTGGGTTACTGTTCCAGAGCCCAGTAACCTTTAGACGGTATGCACAAGAAAGTGCTTCTTGTTTCAGAAACACATGTAGTGGTTTTATGTTCAAGAGTGCCTCGAGAGCAGCAGTAGGTGTTGTCGAGAACGCACCAGTCATCGCCATCAAGACCATCCTCTGAAGATGGTTTAACTTTGATTGGATTGTCATGACTTCTCCCTTCTGCCACCAAACAAGGCACCCGTATGCCAGTATTGGTCTAACAATTGTTGTGTAGATCCACTGAATGTACTTGGGTTTGAGTCCCCAAGATTTGCCGAAAGCCCGTCTACATTGGCCAAAGGCCATGCAAGCTTTCTTGATCCTGAAATCGATGTGAGCTGTCCAATTAAGGTTTGAGTCGAGAATTACCCCAACGTACTTAACTTGATCTTCGACAATAATTTCAGAGTCAAAAAACTGCAATGGACGAGCTCCGGTTGTAATCCTTCGTTGCGTGAATAGCACCATTGAGGTTTTATTTGGATTAACTGATAGTCCAACATGAAGACACCACCGCTCAACAACATATAAGGCTTGTTGCATCAAATCAAAAAGTGTGTTAATGCAAATACCGGTGATCATTATATGATAATCATCGGCGAAACCATACGTCGGAAACCCAAGCTCATTTAGTTTTCTCAACAAGCTATCGGCGACAAGGTTCCATAGAAGTGGTGACAGCACACCACCTTGAGGACATCCGCAGACACTCAGTTTCCTCATCTCTACTTGTCTTAACGATGAGCACAGATGTCGGTTGCTAAGCATTGCGTGTATCCAGTTCGTGATATATGAAGGTACTCCATGATCTCGTGCTGCTTCCAAAATGGATTCGAAAGACACGTTATCAAAAGCACCTTTAATATCGAGAAAAACTCCTAAACTTGATTGCTTTTGTGAAAAAGTTTTTTCAATGTTGTAGACAACATTGTGTAACAGGGTGGTAGTAGACTTCCCCCGCTGATATGCATGTTGCATTGCATGCAGCGGGTGCTCGCCCAAGCTACCATCCCGAATGTAGTGGTCGATTAAACGTTCCACTGATTTGAGAAGGAAGGAGGTCAGACTGATCGGTCTAAAGCTCTTTGCCTCCTCATAAGTGACGCGGCCACCTTTGGGAATGAATTTGACAGTTATTTCCCGCCACGCTAATGGAATGTATCCTGTTGCAAGACTGCAAGTAAGAACCTTTTTCAAAATATGCTTGAAGTGTTCATATCCTTTTTGTAGTAGAACTGGAATAATTCCGTCCTTTCCCGCAGTCTTATACGGAGCAAAACTTTCAATCGCCCATTTGATCGATTCGGTTGTCACAATTCTACGAGCAAATGCCCAAGAATCAGAACTGCCTGAAAAGAACTCAGGGGCAGTCGTCAGTGATGGCTCCGTACAACCCGGAAAGTGTGTGTCAAAAAGACAGTTGAGTACTACATCTTCGTCAGATGAGTATTCACCATTAGCAGTTCTAATGGAACTGACATGAAAATCTTTCGATTTCGAAAGTAACTTATTTAATCTAATAGTCTCGTTGAGACTTGAGACATTTGTGCAGAGGCTTTTCCAACCACTTCGCTCAGAGGATCGAAGGGCATTTCTGTATGCTTTGCGAGCCAACTTAAATGCCTCCGACCCGTCCCTGCGTCTGTGATTCCAAGCTCTCCTACATAACTTTTTGAGTCGAACAAGTTCGGTATTCCACCAAGGTGTTCCTCTAGAAGCACGCATAACACGAAGCGGACAAGCCTCTTGGTATGCTGCTACTATGAGTGAGCTTGTTTTATCCACGACCTCATCCAAATCACTTGCAGATTCAATCGTCGGAAGATACCCATGAAACCTAGTCGCCAAGCCCTCTTCGTAGAGGTCCCAGTTCGTAGATTTGGGATTACGATAGGTGACGATATCTAGCGAGACGTTTAAATGATCAAAGACGATGTACTTATGATCAGATAACGACGGTTCGAGCTCGTTTGGTACGAGCCTTTTTTTAACTCACGCGTAATACTGTCAGAGCAAAGAGTTACATCTAACACCTCTTCTCTGCCAGCTCGTGCAAAAGTTGGGCGGTTTCCTGCATTAAGAATGTGCAGATTTGTACTACTTAAGTATTCCATCAATTCGGTGCCTCTCAAATTGATATCAGAGCTGCCCCAAATTATGTGGTGGGAATTTGCATCACTGCCGATTATGAGAGGAAACCCATTTCTGCCACAGTATGATACAACCCTTTTGAAATCATCAGAAGGTGATGGTTCATTATGCGGCAAATATGCCGAACAATAGACGTATTTCTGGTTATGTTGTCAACAGTCATATTTACCATGACAGTGCAAATATCACGAGTTGTGAGGTCCGATATAAGACAAGCGTCAATTGCACTATTCGCAAGTATACATGCACGAGGCATTTCACGTGGATTTGTCATGCCATTTTTGTTGAAAGCTACGAAGACGGGGTTAAGTAGCTTTCCAACATAGAAGTTTCCTTTATGGAAATACGGTTCTTGAACCAAAAATGGGTATTAGGGACATGAACATCATTTGAATCCCACGATTTGCGAAGAAACGAACGTCCACTGTGTCAGAGATTCGCATAACACAGCAAGGGTAAGACCCACGACACTCCGTGCGCGACTGGCATATTTTAGTCCTGCCAGCCATTCAGTCCTCGGCACGGAGTAACACCTTGACTTGAGGACTCCTGTTTTTAGTCGCCTCCTACGACATGGGAACAGGAACATAACATACTTCAACCCGCCGAATGCCACACAGCCTCTAGGCTGGTTTTGTCCGGAGAAAGATAATAGAGTTATCAACCTCCTAGTGGACCACAGCCAGTTACTGGGGAGTTCGCCCGGCTCTTCCCAGGCTCCGTTCGCCATTGAGAATATTTTAAACCCCCTCAACAATTTTACCCATAGCACGGGTCGCATGACACTATGGAATTGGGGTTCCCTGTTTGGTGTTACCACCGGAACAGGTAGTCCGTAGTGTAATTCTTAGCCGGTTGAAACAACCACTACCGACACTACACGGCTTATCTAGGCTGTTCGGAGAAAGAAGCTGACATTGATGGACAGCTCCCATAGATGGCCGAACAGCCGGAAAAATTTCACCAAACTTTGGTTTTAAACTTCCCGTTCCATTTTTTTTTTGAAAAAATTCTTCACGATGATTTAGTTGGAACCCAAAATCACTGCCATCTTTTTATTTGTTCTGCTCCAAAGCCCAGTTCGTTGTGAAAAATATTTGTTTTGGCGACTTACTTGATGGGGTTCCGTATTCGGAGGGTTTTCTTCCATCCGTAGCAGGATGGCCCACAATGATCGTCCAGTGCTGCACCAAGTGTCCTACAATCACACACTGTACTTCTAACGTCCCCTTTTCTTCTGATGGGTATGGCACAAATCCCCGACTATGTACGGGGAACGTGCCATTTGAGCCAATATATTCTGATTCCTGATGCTGGCTTGCAGCCTTTTCCACACACTGCACTTTCAGTTTCTATTTATTTTTACGGTAATTTAAGTTCACTCGCGACGGCTAACTCCACTAAAGTCCACACGCTGTGTACTGTCCCGATCGAGAGATTCTTTTCGACTGTCTTTGTCAGCTGATTTGCCTATTCCGTCTCACACGGTGCAGCGATCATTTTTTCTGTGTGCTGGTATGGTGTCTGATCGCTGGTCGGTACGCATTTTATGCTGCATTATGGGATTGAGTATTGTTTAGTAGGGTGGTGCACTTTTTTGTTTAGCGTTTTATTATGGTAGATTTAGTTTAGCATTTTTTGTTGTTTCTATTCATAGGATTTACTTTGTTCGTTGATCTTAGGTATTTATTTACTTCAATTAGGCTTAGGTTAGTTTAAATTTAGGTTTAGGTACTTTATTAGGATTTCTCGGTACGTTCAAGCATCAACATTCCGTCCACCTTGATGTAGCTTGGATACTTCAAATATACCTTTTTCCTTCTACAGGCGACGAAACAACGGAGAGGAACCAGGAACACTGACGTGTGTAGGCAAAAGACCAGTTCGATGTGGACAGCGCGGGTGGAGAAACACTCTAAGATTGCGATGAATCAGTTAACAGCAAGCTTCCGTGCTGATCGGTCGATTTGTACTCAGACGTGTCTAAAATCGAAGATTGCTCGCGAACAATATCATACGTTTTTTGATTTTATCATCGGTGTCCGAAGCACAGTGCGATTGTCGCAGCGGTGCTATTCCACGATGCGAGAAAATACATTCCGCGTGGACTACTCGCAATTTCCGAAGCATCCCTCCCACGATGTGATTCAGAAACTCGTCGGGAAGGAATTCGGTCTCACTAGAGAAAACGTGCTCCAAATCCAGCCAAGCAGAAGGCTGGGATGTACCTTTGTAATGGTCAACAACCTATCTCTAGCAGAGAGGATCGTAGAAGAACACGACAGCAAACACGAGTTCGTTCTCGAAGGAAAAGTGTACAAGTTACGGATAACGATGGAGGATGGCGGTGTGGAGGTGCAAATTTTTGACCTTCCCGAAGACATCACCAACGAACAAGTCTCTATCTTCCTCGCCGAATATGGTGAAGTGCTCAACGTTCGAGACCTCCTGTGGGATAATCGCTACGGTGCTTTTGAAGGCGTGAAGACCGGTGTTCGTGTCGCTCGGATGGTGGTGAAGAAGAACATCCCTTCTCTCGTCACTATTCAGGGAGAAGAAACTGCCGTTGCATACAAGGGACAGCGGCAAACATGTCTACACTGCCACGAATTCGCACACATCGGCATCCCTTGTGTGCAAAATAAAAAACTGCTCGTGCAGAAACTCTCAGCAGACCAATCATGCAAACGTGACGAAAATGTCCGTACAACAGAAAAAACCGGTAAAGCCGAACAAGCCCATGCCGAAACCGGCCGATTTACCACAACCATCGGGGTCAAAGCCCTCGTCACAAGATTCGATGGCACTCGGTCAACATGCTCCAAAGCCCCGAGAAACCATCGAGACACGATCTGCAATGGCACAACAGAAAAGCACCATGGCTCCCCCCGCGGCACCAGGTTTCACTCCTCAAAAACCTTCAGTGGGCATAAGCCCGACCGGGTACGTTGTCACACAGCGCAAAGTTGATGGTAACGAGACGGACTGCTCGCAAGCATCTCAAAACTCGGCATCTAGCCGACGCTCACGAAGACTACCGCCGGGCAAGAAAATGCGGCATGGCGAAGAAGACTTTACCTCCACCACCGAACAAGCACGCGTCCAGATTTCGGATGAGGAAATGTAAAAATGGTGGACTACGTCAGCTGTAATATAGGAACCATAAACATCAACACGATCACCAACACAACAAAACTTAACGCTCTCCGCACATTCGTTCGCTCGACGGATCTCGACATCGTGTTTCTTCAAGAGGTTGAAAACGAACAACTCACTATTCCCGGCTACAACGTCGTCTGCAACGTTGACCATGCTAGGAGAGGAACAGCAATTGCTCTAAAAGAACACATTAAATTCTCGCACATAGAGAAGAGCCTGGATGGAAGATTGCTCGCCCTCCGTGTAAACAATATAACACTGTACAATATATATGCCCCGTCGGGTACGGCCCAACGTGCCGAGCGTGAGCGATTTTTTAATACAAAAATCGCCTACTACCTTCGTCACCGCACCGAACACACCATCTTAGCGGGGGATTTTAACTGCGTACTGCGGTTATGTGATGCGACGGGAAACAACTGTAGCCCTGCTCTACAAGCCACCGTTCAACAATTGCACCTTCACGATGTCTGGCAGCATCTCCGATCATGCAAGATCGAATATACGTATATTACGCACAACGCTTCCTCCCGGCTCGATCGTATGTATGTGAGCGCAGGCCTCCGAAATCAGCTGAGATCGACAGCGGTCCATGTCTGCTGTTTTTCGGACCATAAAGCCGTCACTGTGAGAATTTGTCTTCCTCTCTCGTACAGACCGCATGGTCGTGGCTTCTGGTCAATCCGTCCCCATCTTCTAACCGCTGAGAACATCAACGAGTTTCAAATACAGTGGCAATACTGGACTCGTCAGCACCGAAACTTCCCTTCGTGGATGGAGTGGTGGTTGTCGTGTGCCAAGCCAAAAATAAAATCTTTTTTCCGATGGAAATCAAAAATTGCTTTCGATGATTTCTATCGTGAACAACAGCGGCTTTACGGCTTACTACGCCAGGCATACGACAACTACCAAAACAACCGTTCGATGCTCACCACCATCAATCGACTGAAGGCTGAAATGCTCACACACCAGCGTAACTTCTCTGAGATGTTTATACGAATCAATGAAACACATGTGGCGGGAGAACCTCTCTCGACGTACCAGCTAGGGGAACGAGTGAGACGGAAAACAACTATCGAGCACCTACGGACCGAGAGATACGAAGTCATCGATGATTCGGCTACCATCCAGGATCATATGGTTCAATATTTCGCCGACCTGTACGCACGTGGCGAAGTGGAAGAAGAAGAAGAAGATGGTCCCTTCCAATGCAACAGAGTGATCCCTGAGCACGACCCCGCAAATGAAGCCACTATGAACGAAATTACGACGACTGAAATTCTGACCGCAATCCGCACCAGCACATCCAGAAAATCACCTGGTCCCGACGGTTTGCCAAAAGAATTATATCTACGAACATTCGACGTCATTCACCGCGAACTGAACCTTATTTTAAATGAGGCAATCAGATCAAATTTACCCTCACAGTTCCTCGATGGTGTGATCGTGTTGGTCAAGAAACGTGGTGCAGGGGAAACCGCGCGTGCGTACAGGCCAATAAGTTTAATCAACTATGATTACAAAATCCTCTCTCGGATCCTTAAGCAGCGTCTCGAAAATGTACTGCAATCGCATGATGTACAAATTGACTCACAAAAGTGCTCCAATTCCGACAAAAACATCTTTCAGGCCACCCTTGCACTGAAAGATAAAATTGCTCAGCTAAAAGCAAACAAGCGAAGAGGCAAACTGGTGTCGTTCGATCTCGACCACGCGTTTGATAGGGTGGACCATCAGTTTCTCTTTCGTACCATGCGTGCGCTTGGATTTAACACTGCGCTGGTTGAGTTGCTTTCCCGTATAGCAGCAGTTTCTTCGTCACGGTTGCTAATAAATGGACACCTTTCTGCACCCTTCCTTATTCAGCGATCGGTAAGGCAGGGAGATCCTATTGCGATGCACCTGTTCATAATTCAGCTGCACCCGTTATTGAAGAGTTTGGGACAGGTGTGTGGAGCTGACGTAATCGTTGCATATGCGGACGACATCAGTGCAATTGCTAGCAGCGCAGACCAGCTGAATGAAATGCGGGTTTTATTCAGGCGGTTCGAACGCGTAGCTGGTGCCCGTCTGAATGAAACAAAAACCACAGCTATTGATGTGGGTCTAACGACAAATCCTATAACGGTGCCATGGCTTCAGACGGACAACAGCATTAAAATCCTAGGAGTAATTTTTGCCAACTCGATCCGATTAATGGTCTCATTAAACTGGGACAGTCTTGTCACGAATTTCACACGGCAGGTATGGATGCACTCGCTGCGCACTCTGGCTTTACATCAAAAAGTGACGCTGTTGAACACATTTATTTCGTCTAAAATGTGGTACATGGCAGCAAATCTACATCCGACGGCAGCGCACGTGGCAAAGTTAACTGCTACTATGCGCTCCTATCTTTTCCGTGGTTCATGCGCAACGGTTCCGATGCAGCAACTGGCACGCAGTAAAAACGATGGTGGTCTAACTTTGCAACTACCAGCGATGAAATGTAAAGCGCTGCTAATCAATCGCCACTTACAGGAGATCGAATCCATTCCCTACTACTCTTCCTTCCTCAGCCAAGAAAATCCCCCCGACCAAGCTCTCTTCCCTGTTTGAAAGTTATCCTAGAAAATATTGCAACATTCCCTTTTCAAATCCGCACACACCCTTCCGCCGATCTCATCCACCGCTTCTATATTGAACGCACAGACCGAGCTAGAGTTGAAGCTGCCAATCCCGCAGCAAATTGGACACGGATATGGAGAAATATATCATCTCCAAAGCTGCTACCTAAACAGCGCAGTGCCCTGTATATGTGGGCAAATAAAAAGGTCCCGCACCGGCAACTTTTACACACCATGAGACGAACGGACGGAGAAAACTGTACACACTGTGGTGAACAAATCGAAACTTTACAGCACAAATTCTTTGAATGTCGTAGAGTGGGGAATGCGTACACTCTGTTTCAACAACAACTATTGGCAGTGACTGGAGGACGGCGGCTGCTGATAAATGAATTATTGATGCCTTCACTAGAGCGATTCCAGGTGACAACGAGAACAAAGGTTCTGAAACTATTCTGTTGCTATATCTCGTTCATTCAAAATAGTCAAGATGATAGGGTAGATGTGGATATTTTAGCCTTTAATATCCAAGAGACATTAGTTGTAAATTAATATAAACTAATTTTAAACATTGATAAAACGACAAACAAACGTATTTTACAAAAAAAAATGAATGCCTTCGTCGGTGCACGGTTGCGTATCGGTGATTTCATGTAGTCAGGCCCACAATAATTTACACCGCATACTGAAAACGGTCTGGTTGGCGAAGTTCGCGAGGACGGCAAGTCTGCGACGGTTTGCTGGATCAAACGGGGCTTACTACTACAACGAGTGTGGCACATGCGGCGAACAGGGTAACCTTCTCCTATCACCCAGAGCTTCTGACGCATAGTGGTTCGCTTAGTATGCGGCCTTGTGTGCTGTAGATGCATATGGTAATACTCGGACAAAAATATGGATAGCGGACGTTTCGCAAGCACTATCGGGTACTTAACGGCGACGTGCTTGAGTCTCCCACCGACTCTGGTGATGCCGCTTTGGTACAGCTTCGGATGCTGCCACTTCAACGACACTAGAAGAGGATCACGGCGGGCAACTTCGATGAGCTCGATGGGGATCAGGTGTATGCGAAACCTCGCTATGATCGACAGCAGGTCCTCTGTGCTATACGCAACGCAACCATCTTACATAACCAAAGCTTGAATTTCACCATTTGAAAAAAACCTACTTTTTTCAATCGCTCGTTTTGTCAAAAGTAAATAAGATACCAAAAAGTGCCCAAGACATGAAATGTACGACTTTTTCACAGCTTTCAGATGAAGTATATTAATACTTACTCAACGTATTGGTTTCATGGAAAATATTGAAAAGTTTAAAACAAATCGATTTTTTTCAAACTTGGACATGATTTTTTATCTTTTTTTATTTTATGAAATAGGAAAATCATTTTTCTTGTTGCCATAAAAATTTGGGAGTGGGCAATTAAATACTTACGGAGATATGAAATTTTCAATCGCGCCTTGCGCGCGAAAAACATACCGCCACGCGCTTCGCTCATACTGAGAATTGGGTGTATGAAGTTTTACACACCAGCGCGTTGTGTAAAACACACTTGCAATTAACTTTACTATTTATTGCATTTAGATGTATGTTTAATTTTAGATTTATATTGTCTTAATCGTTCAAAAGTGTCGCCGGAAGAAAAGATCTTCAGTTTTAATTTGAAGTCCACGTTCATCTCAACATAGTGCAATGATTGTGGTCCAGGTATGGTTTGGCATTTTTCGAAACGATTCTGTGGATTTTTCTCTGCTCTTGCATTAGAATAAATTGGATCGATTGGCACGTTTCCTATGTTATTCTGAGATTTGAAATTGAAACATTGCGTGACAAAGAAGCGTTCCTTGTCGCATCGTACGACTCAGTTGCGGTCGACATTTGATCATCATTGATCATTTGTAAACTGGCTCGACAAGCACCTTTTCCATGGGCTGTTGTGCGAAAATGTCACTGTGTGGGGTGAATGCAGTCAGATTTGTGGTGAAAAAAATTAGTACAACGTTTCACATTTCTAAAATGTAGACGAACACCATCAGAAAAATAAATGCAAATATCAAGGTTTTCAAAAAGAATGGAATTAAGAGTACGACGTAGAAACGATAGGTAACTAAACTGAAAACAAGATTTAAAACATTTTTGCAGAACTACAAGAATCTCTCTTCAGCAATCATTTATCGCCAGAATACAAATATCATATTTTAATCATTTTAAAAATTATCTCATGCAACGATATTCCCAATCGTTTTATATTATAAAATCAACTACAAAATTGAGTATAAAAAAATAATAATCTAAAACAAACATAACGCATTAGCTGTGTATGTTTTACTTTAGGGGGGCGTCTGATGTAAAGTGTTTAAACCGAAAGTGATTTTGGTTTACGATTTTGAAAGTAAGGCAACAATGGACCCCTTTTGTAATGTTAAGGTTTATTTATACATTCATTATGTACGAGAAAAAATTGCAGTCACACAGAACCACACAAGCGTTCCAAGAGTAGACGTACAACCATTTCCACGTCGAGGAGCGCCACGGCGAATATGATAACTCTTGATAAAATTGACTGAAACAGGAAATTCAATAAGATTTTTAAAATTTGGACTATTATTTACTCGATGAACAAAATTTTTTTTAAAATGATTAGAATTTTGAAATATGGAATAGCCTTATTAAATCCGAAAAATCTGATATTTTTATGTAAAATTCACTCACTTTTCTAAAAATAATGAGAAAATTTTTTTATTCAGTTTTCCGTGGTTCATCGACTGGCTACACATATTATGCATCCTCATAAAAAATCAAGTCAGTCCGTTGAATAATTATTATTGTTTATTTTTATTTATTTCTAATAAATAATGAAGTTAATTGAAAGTGTGTTTTACAGAACGCGGTAGTGTGTAAAATCTCATACAGTCAAACCTGAGTACGAGCGAAGCGCGTGGTGGTACGTTTTTCGCGCGCAAGGCGCGATTGAAACGTTCATATCTCCGTAATTATTTAATTGCCCACTCCCAAATTTTTATGGCAACAAGAAAAATGATTTTCTTATTTCATACAACAAAAAAAAGAAAAAAAATCATGTCCAAGTTTGAAAAATCGATATGTTTTAAACTTTTCAATATTTTCCATGAAACCAATACGTTGAGTAAGTATTAATATACTTCATCCGAAAGCTATGAAAAAGGCGCACATTTCATGTCTTGGGCACTTGTGGGTACCTTCTTTACCTTTGACAGTACAAGCGATTGAAAAAACTAGGTTTTTTTCAAATGGTGAAATTCGACACAAAAAATCTCGAAAGTCTCGCCTACTATGTTGAAATAAAAAAATACGTGCCGAACATTTTTGACTACTAAACCGAGAAAAAATTGATCTGGGCAAAAAAAAAAAATTTGGCGAATTTTGCGTGGAATGCCCCATATATATATATATATATATATATATATATATATATATATATATATATATATATATATATATATATATATATATATATATATATATATATATATATATATATATATATATATATATATATATATATATATATATATATATATATGTATATATATATATATATATATATATATATATATATATATATATGTGACAATTCCAAAGACAGCAACTGGGTACGTTTATTTCGCCAAATGGCGACCGCAATATTCAAACCTACAATCTTCAGGATAATCGTGATCCGTACGTGAGTTTTGTTCCAAAGCAAAGTAATATGACTAAACTGTTCAGTGTGATCAGACAAATCGTCCGTACCGTTCATTCCGAAGAAAGTGAAGATGGTTTAGGACTTTGGAGTCCGAAGAAAGAGAAAGAAAGAGTTTTGTTCCAAAGTGAAGTACTATGACAAACTGTTCAGCGTGATCAGATAAATCGTCCGTACCGTCCATTCCGAAAAAGGTGAAGATGGTTTAGGACTTTGGAGTCCGAAGAAAGAGAAGAAACCAGCAGAACAAATTAAAGTGATGTGAAAAATTGAACAAAGTAAAGGCAGTAAAATGGGTTGGTTCTCAAGCGAGACCAACACAGTAAACACTATCGCGCAGGAGGAACTAAAATACATTGCAATCATCCTCCTAGTACTTGTATGCCTCGTAGTGGCATACTACGGTTTTAAAGCTTATAACGCCCATATAAAAACGCAAGTTCGCTCGGCAGCAAAACGGGAGATAACATTACATGGAGTAAGTGCATGTAAATAGAAGTGAAGTTGACACCCAAGAAGTAACAGAAGAAGGAGCCAGTATCTACAAGAATCACAACCAACACAATGAGCCAGCAACAGAAGAAGGAAGCAGCGGCAGGCCAGAAATTACTAGATAAACTTCTTGTAAGGTAATCATAAAGTATAAATGAACTCAAAGCGGTCTACTTAAGGAAAAAAAATCCCGAAATAGAAGCGATCGAAATGTCCACGAAATCGGGAATTGACGCTTTGATAAGCGGAGTCTGTTGGTCTCATTACCAACATAAA
>NC_080671.1:269738932-269753932 GCF_030247195.1 Topomyia yanbarensis
TCGCAATAAGACAAATTATTCTCCGCCGAAGTTGAAAACAAGCAGCGCTTTTGTTCATCGACGTGCCATCTTTCGTACCCGGCTTCGCTTCCATCCACAATGTACAGTTATACCATTGTTTTCAGTATGACGAAAACGAACAAATGTGACGCTGATGCTTGTTTTGCTGTTCTGGATCACGATGTGCGAAAATTAACTGCATGCTTTGCCCGATTAGCCTGCATCTTAAGTGTGCTAACATCAACAACACCCTCGCCAAATCAATCCGCGACTTCCCCGGTGTCGGCTGGCTGTGTCACAAATTCCGAGTGCCGACTAATCAGAACGATTCCCTTCGTGAAGCCATAAATCTTATCCTGCAACGTATTACATCAACGCTAAAACTAATTGGTGACATGACGGATACCATGCAAATGCTTTGCCGTATGTGCAATAATTCTTGTGCCAGAACCACCTGCTGCCATCAATCTGGCACTCGCGCATATTCTGATAATTCGACGACCGCTGGACCCACTTTTTATGATCGCTTGGACGACCTTCAACTCGACCTGACTAATCTGTTCGATTCAATTCTCGGAGACAAATGCAAACGTCCTTGGACCAGTAGTACTTCCAGGCCTTCGTTGTCGCAACCTGATAAAATTCCGCGAGTTGATGTTCCAATCAACCAATCTGTTTTAGCCAATACTATAGCCTCTGTCGTTTCAGATGTAAACCTTGGCAATAACTCGCAGGCCACTTCGATTGCATCTATCATCGGAAACTCCGTTTTGCCCTTCAACAACGTAGCAATGGATACTACCGCTGCTCACGACATTGCTGTTGACCAATCGAATTTTACTTCCACTGCCACGTCTGATGCTGCTGCACCTATTGCTGCTACACCTGCCACTACTATACCAACTGCTGCCATACCTGCTGCTGCTACACTTGCCGTTGCTGAATCTTCTGCTGGAGAACCAGCTCTCCGTACTACAGAGCCTATAACCTCAGCGCTTACTGCTACCACGCCTGCTGCCGCTACATTTCCATCCGTTGCTCCACACCTAGTTTCAGTGCCAATAAATTCTACACATACTGCTCGGGCATCCGCCAACATCGCATCTGCTGAACAGCCCCACAATGGTAAACACCTAAAAATGCGCAACCAACAATTCTAAGGTTGACCTGAAAGAACTCGCCACTAGCGAATTTGCAAACGCAGCGGCTTAAGTCGCGGTGCACATAGCACAACAAACGTGAGTCACTGTGTTGCTCGAAGAATTAATGATTGTTTATAGATATCCGCGGTAAATAATCGATTTCCAATGACACCGGCTGCAGGTGTTTATACGGTTGTATAGAATTTGGCTGTGCCAATATTAATTAACGTAATTATTTACATAGGCGTGGCGTTTTTATGATTGTGAGCGCATCGATACAAATGCATAATTATGTTCGGGAAATAGAGCGTTCAACTGCTTACGAATAGCTTTAGTTAGAACAAGAGAACACGAGGTTCTAGCGAGAACCGAAGGCTCACTAACACTAAACCAATTAGGAAGTACTCACGTTCGGGGAACCTTCGTAAGATAATAGAAGACAGCAAGAGTTACTTTAAGATAGAGGAGAATAGGAATACATTAACATAAAAATTACAAGCGAAGGAGAAAGATAGAAAGCGATGCGACACTAATACAAATATAATGTCAATCGCATGCTGAACAGGGATAGATAGTCAATAATTGAAATTTTGCTGAAGTAAGCAAGAAATTTACTATATATAAACTTCAGAAGATTTAGAATCGAGGCTTTTTTCTTTTTCTCCCTTTTCAATTAACTCGATCAAGGCTGGGCCCCATGTACTGTGCGTACCTCTGGCTGCCAACAACCGAGATCAATTTGAGTAATAGATTGCGTAGGTGCGAAAGAGTTCGCGCAGTAGGGTAGTTCAGAAAGTGTAAGTAAAAGTAGGGAAAATATGTCGTTTTTTTTCTACCTATCCTTTGTGTTTCTCTTCAATTCCGCCACGGTGCGTAAGCATTTACGGCGCATGTGGTGACAGCGGTTTAGCAATCCTGAGAGATTGCAGGACGCATTTATGACTGGAGCCTAAAATCAGCAATGTCTTCAGATCAGTGTATACGAATAAAACGCAACTCTGTCGAAAAAAGTGACAATTAGTACAAAAGTGGGAATTGTAAATGGTAAAAAAAAAGACCATAAAGTGAGAAGAAAGGTTACATTTTGAAAGTGTTTGAGCGTTTTTTAGTGAATAAGTTGGCATTTTACCGACTGCTATCGTCAAAGAGAGAAAAAAAACATCGAGACAGGCGTTGGTGGGTTGAGAAAATTGTGCGCAGAGTGAAACGGCAAACGGAGCCATAAGCGAGCAATGCGAGCTATCGTCGGAATCAAATGACTAGTTTGACGTACCCGCCTCAAACTCGAGTGATAATCTTGTTCGAAAAAAAAGTTGAAAGAAGAGAAGTAATTAATTTTTATCGAATAAAACTTACAAAAGTAAGCGTAAAATAAAGTGAGAGGTAAAAATATATATTTGGTGAGTTGATAAGTGTCTCTCGATGTGTCAGGTGGATAACACGAAAAAAAAGAACAGACGAAAAAGGGTGAGATAGAAAAAGTCGGGCGCTTACCTCGGCACTTTAGAGTGTCGTTCCTCAGTTTGGTGGGGGAGGTTATACCAACCACCAGCTAAACTATCGATCTACATCATCTCGACAGGAACTAACGAGCAGATCAACAATGCAGCTCAGGTAAGTGAGAAAAAGAAATTTTCTTTTATACTACGCAGGGACAATATAAAAAGATCAACTTTATTGAGCTATTACGCCGCGATAGTAGGATCATAGGAACTACATCTGGCTACTTTCGTTTTTTTCGAAGAAACAGTTAATTTTGTACATTGCATTACTTAATTAATTAATTAATTAATCCACCACACACGGTGAATATACTCGACAATGTATGATGACATATAGTGACGACCATAACACGACGAACGAGAAGTAAATGAAACCTTACACCATGAAGCGAGAACGGACTAGCAGAATAAGCATTTTACGTTAGCAAGCAGCCATGTACTGAAACAGCTGGTACCGACGAAGAGACCGAGACTGTGGTTGATGACGAAATAATTAAATAGCGGGAGAAGATATATCAACAATCGTGACGCAATCGGTGGGTGCAATGAACTGAACGCGCTGAGGCGATACGATTGCAATTAAAACACATTTCATCTTTTTCTTTTTTTTTCCTCAAACGTTCGTTTCTCATGGAAAGTGATAAAAACCAATGCAATCATGAAAAAGCAAAGAAAGTATTCAAGGGGGGCTAAAGAAAACAAAATAGAAGGGTTAATAATAGGAAGCTTACATACTTCCGGGGAATAATATTTTTACGGTATCTTTATAGGATCACCCTGGGTTGTCAAATTGAGAAGAATACGAACTAAGAGGTAACAGATGAAATGAAGAAAAGCGTCTGAGGGGAATAATTAAAGGAGTAATGACATACAGGATCCAGATGGAAAAACAATGGTTGAAGGAATGTTTCAACAAACACGTAAAATATATAAATAATACTGGATACGAATCAATCAGAAACCCATGCCCAATAGCAGGGAACTTCATAGGATGAAATTAAGTAACATAACAAAAACACCTAACAGACAACATATCGGGAAACGGGAAACAAGAGAAAAACAAATAAAGCGGAGAATTATGAATAAATAAATAAAACAAAATAATAAAGAAAGAATCTAAGTCTAATTTCAGTAAAACCAGGTCCCACCTGCAACCACCTTACTGGAAAGGGGGGAGGAGGCCACACCAATCCGAATAAAGGATACCACAATCTCGCCGAAAGAAGGAAACATAGGTAACATTCAATCACATTTACAGCGCACTAACAAACTAAGCTAATCACAACAATTCGAAGCATATTACTAACAAACTACTATGTCTTCATATATATATATATATATATATATATATATATATATATATATATATATATATATATATATATATATATATATATATATATATATATATATATATATATATATATATATATATATATATATATATATATATATATATATATATATATATATATATATATATATATATATATATATAAAAAATTAAAGGGTTGTGTACAGGACACGACCACGGTGACATTAAAAATATAGCTTTTTTATCTATCACACATATCGACACACGTTCTTGTTCACTCGCCTGTTTTCATATGTTACAATTTGCTATATACCCTCCCCATTAAAACATAATTTATTGAAGGTCTTTTAACGGTAATCTATTAATTAATCAAGTATCTCACTAGGTGATTGGCATTATTTGGCTGATCCATCTAGTAAAAATAGGCTGGTCTATCCAGAAAATATATTCAAAAGAAAAGTTCCATATTGAGAGCTGTGATGAGGAAACCCACGCCCGCCAACGGAAATATACAGATTCTCCATAAAATATGAAATTTCATTTTCCATTTAAATTTTCAATAATGTACTAATGAACTTAAGTAAACAATCTTAAGTGTAAGTATTTCTTGATCGATTAGTGGTGGAAAAATGAAATTATTTGATAAATTACATTGTTATGCAACGTTCGCACTACCAGTTAAAACGGGTTTTTATGCTATCTTGGTGACATTTTTCTTGTTGCTAATTATTAAAACGTGTTATAACTCTGTAGTGTAAACATTGTATTATTAAACCAATTCTGCAGCGTTTTATGTTATATAGGTGTTTTATGTGGTAATAGGACTGACATAATTATATCTTCAGTACAGCGGTTTGTTTCATAATTTAAAACAGATTTATTTTAAAATTTAAATTAGTATACCCAACCGTATTTGTTGTATACCTTAAAACGCAATTAGAACTGTGTTTTAAATACATAGGGTAGGACAGATATTCTGACTGGTTAAACTGGGAAAACAATTTTAAGTCCAGTAACGCTTAAGACATGGCTTGAATTTGAATCGAAAAAGAACACCCGCTTCAACTGCTGCTGGGACGGTAAGTTCTGTTTTAAAATTTTCCGTTGTGTGCAGTACGAAACAAAAGTGTTTGAAATTAGAAAACAAAAAGTTCTGCTGGGAATGTGATTGTTTCCACTCAATTACACTCAGATTTTTCACGCAATTACACTCAGATTTTTCACGCAGGGGATACAGGCCGTGTAAATGAAAACCGCGTAAATTTTAAAAAAACGCGTTAATGAAAACCGCGTAAATTTCAAAATCCGCGTAAAAAACCTGAGTGTGCTCTCCTATATGAAATACTACGCTGCTGAACAGTGCAATAACTACAGAAGCACGTTGTCAGATGCCTTACTGATAAAAAACATATAACCGAAAAATGAAACATGAAAACCAATTGGCTCTTTACCCTACGCAGCTACAAAGCGCCGTAAACATGGATTAACAAGTTACAACGCACACGCATGCATAAAAATAAATATATTTTTTTCAAACGCAACACTCTTAAGCAGCACACACCGTATTGAATTAAATCCAAACCACCCCGCCCACCCACTTTGCAAATCATTCTGTGACACCATGCTGGTACCCGACAAATCCGCACACGGCCACCGCTGCCGAAAATGCATAGCGTCTACCGCTTATTGTAGTGCCCAGACGCTGCAGCCATGATCTTACCCGTTCGACATAAGAACAAAAACTGATTCAAACGGGTACCAGCGATGCCAGATTCTCGCGACATTAAATCCGTAGATTTGCTCTGCACTCAACAAAGAAACAAAAGTATTCCAAATTAGGTTTTACACCAACCGGCATAACCCCACAAAATGATGAACTTCGTTTGACTATTCTCGGTGGTTTGTTTACATAGGAGTTACGTGAGTTCGAATGTGACAGATGAGCACCCGTTGCACTCGAACTCACGCAACTGACAAAGTAAACAAACCACCGAGAATTGTCAAACGTGAACTTCATTCAGCAAGAGTTCATTCGTGTCGTCATCTTGCAGAACTCAATAGTGTTTTTCACCCCATTTAGGTATTGTGTACCCAAACTCAATTCCAAGTTAAAGTTATATTCATTAATGAATTGATATTTAGTACTCTATACAAATGCTTCTTACTAGTAGGCAGCATTTTCAATACACAACAACAGTAAAAAGCATTTTAAAATAGCAATCCAACCGAATTATTCAAGACGCACTGTTAAGGCCTATTTGTAATCTAAAAATTAGCAATGCTGAAAAATTTCTTAAAATTATATTACACAATGGATGAAAAGTATTTTTTTAGTCCACATTGTCCTTGTAAAGCTTCAAATTTTATATGACAATATCTATAGAATTGTTCAGTCTAGTCGAGGGTTCCAACGTCGCTCATGTTGTTCGTTTAGGAACCATTCTTGTTAGTTCTACAGTAAGAATACAAGTTTTCAAAATATTTTTTATGCCAGTAATTGTGAGATATCATGATATTAGTTCCGTTCCTTTGCACAACAAATTCGTATCACACCTTCGAGCGTTATATAGAACAACAAATTTGAAATCCCATCGCTTGGTTTCAACCGATTTAACGTGAGATATCTCTCTGGTTATTCTTTTTTAACCATCGTTATCTGCCCTTTTCGTTTCGTTTCACTTAATCGTACGCTGCCTGGAAATTCACAATCGGATTGTGAGTCCGCTTGTCGTATTTTCGAAATTTGTCCAAGATATATCGCAGAGTAAACGTCTGGTCCGTCGTAAATCGTCTGTTTTGGTATTCACCGTCACCCGATTCAGCCAACGGGCGCAGTCTTTTAAACAGAACAGGGTATTCATAGTCGATATTGAGGATTGTTATGCGATATTGAGGATCATGCAGTGGATTGCTTCGTCCTGCTTGTCACTCCCGACTTTTAGATGTTCGAACGGGATTCTGTTATTGCCATCTGGCCACTTATTCTTAATACTTATTGGTGATTGTGCTATCCCAAATTTTTGTTATATTGTTCGTTTATATGACGCTGTTCAATGCGGATCCATAGCCTTTTATATATTTACAACAAATAAAGATTTTTTCAATAGGCTAGTAGTGTTTCCCTCGCGCGCAATTAACTATTGCGCACGGAGCTTTTTTGTGGGGGGGGGGGCATTTGTAGCAATGCCTGACGGTAATTCAGTCTGCTTCTTTGGTCGTCACTTCGTCCATGCTAACAACGCAGCAGTTGCCTTGAATTTAACGGCCGGTTGGCTTTGTATGCTTCTTCCATTTGCTGACTACGGTCGTGAAACCTTCCGAAATATCCCACATCAAATTGCACCACGGAAAAAACGCTGTAAAAAAATACCAAGTTTGTCCGATTCTTTTCAAACTTTCAGACAATGCAATATAACCCATTAGTAAGTTTTTGGCATATTTATTTTATTCAACTACAACACCACAACCTTACGCTCGCACATTACGCTTAGCTCCCCTCATTAGTTTCTGTGCAACATCTAGCTTCAGCTTCTCCTGTACGGAAACCCATTTTTTCTTCATGGCTTCCTCAGATTTAACCTCCTTGGAATGCTTCCGTAGTGCCTGCTGAATTTTTCGATGTGCCTTAGTTCCGGTTCATTTCCTTGGGTACGAAAGTAGCCCCGTTGGCTTCGTATCATTCCAGGACATTTGAATAGTGGCTCGAAGCTAGATCCGGCCAGAAGATCCTATGACCCTCGGGGTATTTCAGCAGAGGAAACAGTGGCTTCTGAAGACACTCCTCGAGATAGATCTCCCCGTTTACAGTCTCGGTAGTCAGGAAAGGCTTACTCCGTTTGCCACAAAAGCAAATCGCTTGACAAATCATGTATTTATTGGCAAACTTTGAAAGTTTCTGCTTCCTTACTTCCTCCGGAACATCAAATTTGTGCTGGGTGGTGAAGAATAGTTACCCCGGAAGCTACAGAATGTCCACCTTGACGCAAGTCTTATTATCCATGATGAGATAATGAGGCTTCGTCAGCATCTGGGTGTACATCAGTTTTCACGTCCATGACTTTCCCACCATATTTTTCCGTTCGTCACGATTTGGAGCCTTCTGCACTTTGTACTTTGTTCCTCCCGGCCTTTGGCTCTCTGAACCAAAGACTTGGACAGATTCAACTTTTTAGGCACACCCCTGACCGAAGCATTGGATTACGCTTAAACTCTTTCAGTACACGCTTGTGATCCTGACCACTAATAGAACATCCATTCTGCCTGCATTTCTCCTTCCATTCGATGCTCACAGTTTAGTAGTACCTTTTAATCATACGACTCACAGTTGATTGCACGATTCCGAATTGTTTTCCGATGTCCCGATGAGTGTCGCAAAATGAATTTGCGACGTTGCTTTTCGTTCCAATTTTCGAAAAACTGACAGCTAAAGACGCTGAATTACTGAATAAAGCCTCGCCATCTTATCCCAACTAAATAAAATGGTTTTCTGCAAACTAGCACCACTGTCACAGCGTTAGCTTTAGTTGACTCATATACTACAATTACCGCAAAGTTGCAACGTCGATAATTTAAAAATATTGGCTTTTTTTCGCTTTCCGGTAAACTACAACCTTCATGCGGAATGGGTTCGGTTCTGTGGTTTACCAGAAAATTACAACATAACGGATAGCTGCAATTGTTAAAGCAGCTTTTAGTAGGCACCGTAATGATAAAAGTTATATGTTTTATCTTGCCTTAGCGATTCGATTCAGAAATTTATTCCAAATACTTTAACTCACTATCACAATAGATTCAAAAATTCATTAATCAGATTGCAACATTTGACATTGCAAGTACTGGATGCAAGCATGGGAAAAATCGCATCGTGAACTGTTCGTTCGCACTTCACAAGTAAGTTTTCTTCAGTGGTGATGTATTCTGTTAGCTTCGAAAATGATACCTAGCAACCTGTAGCTACGGACACACGCGAGCCAAAGCTATAACAACCAACGAAGGAGCACATCAATTGCGTCTTTTTTCTATCCTTCCCCAACGCGGATGGCTTCGTTCGCGAAGCTCTTCTCGAGCGGTTCGCGGTTTGCATATGATTTTCATTATATAGTTTTATTTCATTTTCATATTCTTACAAAATAATTAATGCTTGGAGAACCATCTACCGTTTTAAAACTAGCCGATAATCAACGTTTTTCAAAATTTGCAACAATGCACCGCTAAAAAATGACCGCAAAAAAACTTTAGTAGATTAAATTACATGTAGTGTATCACAAAACTACCCATAACGCATTCTGTTAGCAAAAAAATCCTGCAAAAAATAGGGGGTATGTTTTATTCATGCATCAAGAAACCTTTATGAGCTTCGCGAAGCTACGTGATAAACATTCACGAGCGAACAATTAATGCTGCTCTTAAAAAATTTAAGCTTCACTGCTTATTCGCAGTTTTCTTATCTAGTGACCTACTGTGAAGTTTTTACTTTTCAACCTTCACGCAGAAGAATCAGGCCTTTTTGAATCAACAAAACGTTTTGTTGAATCTAAAACGAGGCGAATGACTGTTTCAAACTGAAATGGGCGTTTTTCAAAAGCATGTATTTGGTTTAGTTCAACAAGTACTTCTGTTTACATTTTAAATAGGGGCCGTTCATAAACCACGTAGACTCATAGGGGGGCGGGGGGTCTAGCAAAAGTCTACGTTTGTCTACGAGGGGGAGGGGGGCTCTTTTAAAAAGTCTACGTAGACTCTTATTTTTTTGTTATTCTCGTATTACTAATTATAAATGGGATTTAAAGAGAGTTGTATTTAAAACATCGGTCTATTCAGCTAGGTGTATTTATGCAGGCACTTCAAAGCTAGTACACTATTCAGGTAACTACTCGTTAAGCAACCACTCAACCCAGAACCCACGATTTTGTTTGGGCAACCTCACACGTTGTTGTTTCTTGCGTATATTTTGATATAGTTTTGATCTAGGAATAATACAAAATGACAGTTCTAAAGATGTTTGACCAAAATTCCTCTCGACGGAAGATTTTGACTGTGAAATCATCTGAGACACCACTAGTTAGCAGACATGCATGGACCATTAAATGAATGAACCATAAAAGTTAAAAAATGGTCAAAGTTAAGCAATAAAACCACCATTGTAGCAACAAAATACCCGATTTTTATTAATAGGTGGATTAATTTTTTTTATTTGTTGATTTCGGTGGTTAAAGCAGTAGTGTAGTTAAACTTCTACAACAAAGTGTTGACTCGAGTTAATCAGTTTCTCTTGCAATCATTTACACTGATTTCAAAATCTTTAAACGCCCGTTAAATTTAATGTCTTGACCCTACGCAACTCCGTGCAAACCGGTTCTACTATATTCTCAGGTGATATGGCTATTAATTACATAAGAAAAATATATATTTTTGGGAAGATTTAAATATTTGTTCACGAAAAGTGAAGTTTGTGAGCATGGTTGGTGTATTACTTTAGTCTAGATAATAGTACACATCGACAGTATTATTTTGTAATTGTTTCCTTTAATGTAACAATTATGAATGCACCAGTAAGGCTCAAAAAGTGCTTAGCAATTCTGCATTATTGCTGTAGGTTACACTTCGGCCAAAACTTGAACTAGTTATAGCAATAAATCTTTTTTCATATACTTGAGTGACTAACCTTGAAAAGAAGTATTCCGCTACACAAACGTTGACAAGCACCTTGATTTGTTATTAATTGATTTGATCAGTCATAGACAAAAAACCAATGTGAAAAACCTTTCTTTGATATTTAAAAAGTTTGAAATAAATCGGAACGCTAATTTTTAATTGAACATTATAATGTGCTTCTTGCTAATTCTACATTCCCCGCGAATAAAAAAATAAAAGTCTACGTAGACTTTTGGCGTGGGGGGGGGGGGTTGGTAAAAATCTACTAAGGTCTACTAGGGGGGAGGGGGGGTTAAAAATTCTCAAATTTCGGTCTACGTGGTTTATGAACGGTCCCATAGAAACAATGTTGAATCAAAATAAAATTTGTTAGATCTAACTGATCCCTTTGTTAAAAACCAACAGAATCTTTGTTTAATTTCAACTAAATTTGAGTTGTTCTCTCCTTTGGTTGATACAAAAGATTTGTTTTTGTTCCTTCAAACTTGTTTGTTCGGTTAAACTTAACATGATTTTGTTGTTTCAAACGAAATATTTGTTGAAACTACTGAAAAGCCAACAAATCAATTAGTTGGTAATTTCAACCAACAGTATTGATTGAATCAAACCTAAATCTTGTTTGTCACTATATCAAACGGGAAAATTGTTATTTAAAACCAAAATTTGTTTATTTTTACTAATTTTTTTTCTGCGTGTTGGTGCGTTGTTCATCGTTATTTAGTGAGCACAAAATTGTGGTTACTTTGTGATCCACAGTTAGCAACAGCCGTGCGAGTGAATGAATTTTCCCATGCCAGTCTGGATGTAATCGTTGATGATTCAATATAAGATTCTGGTTTAGCTGTCGTTGCTGGTTGGACCACTGCTTGCGTTTTAGCTTTCGGCGTTGAAGTCGAGATTTTTTTTTGGTTATGGCAAAATTCAATGTATGCCAGCCGCGCTGCAGGGAATATTGCAGTTGTTTGCCTCGTCCTTAGTTCGTTTGAGGCAGCGCGTTCATTCAGTTATTTTCGCTTCAAATTCAACTTCATAGATTACACAATTCACTTTTTCTAGAAAATGAAACAGATGCCACCTTCTGCTTTTAATTCCACAGAGCTCATATATAACATATGAATGTTTTGGTGGGTGAATGCATTAATATTGCCTCCGAGCTGAAGGCTTTAGACTCTGCTTTAAACTTCAGTCACGATGCAGATTAAAGAATTAATAAGGCGTTGAAACTGAATACTGGTTACGGTTATTGCAGCAGAAATGGGCAACAAAAGAGAGATTTTATACCACTGTTTTCCATAGTTGTTCGTAGAATTGAAACGTAACAGTTTGTTGGTTATATGGTCGGTGTTTAGTCAGACCGGACTAAGTCGCAAAACATAAAAAATGAGATAATGATGTCACTGGATAGGAAATTTCGTCAGCTACATTCGCCTTTTGCCAGATTTGGAATATGTAACAATAATGAAGAATTATGACAAAAATTAATTTTCAATTATAATGTAAAGGATGCTACGATTCAAACTTTAAACTCGTTTTTCTCGAAATCAATATTTTGTCACTTAGTCCGGTCTGACTTAACACCGACCATATGTGCCAGTTGGTTACATTTTCCAGGGTCACGAAGAAAGGAATGGAGTATTCTATCCGCATTCTCACAACCCAGATAGCGTAGGAAATGGGGAACAAACTTCGTCGTCTTGCGACATGAATCTACGGATAACGCCATCAGGTTACCAGGAGACAAATCATGTAATCTTCCGTCGATCGCACCGCCCTCCTTGTAGACGGGGACCTTAATCTTAACTTAATCCTGTTCATAAAGATGTGTCATGCTGTTACTGTAGATAAATTGATCTAGTGAGGTACGAGCTATGCATACCAGAGCCAAATTTCGAACATGTTGAAGCTGAATGAGATTAATGTTATATCTGGCAATACACATATTCCCTTCTAACGTGACGTTGGTTGCTGGACAGATTTAGATAACTCTAGTTGCTTTAGTAATAAAAGTTTTTTCTTCTCGTGTTGTTGATCGCTTTCGCGTGTCATTCATGGCAAAGTTTTCCTCATTTTTGTTGTACCCTCATTCGTACGATGTGGACGACCATATCGCTCCTTTTTGACGTATAACCGCTGTAAACATTCGCCTTCTAGTTTGGTCAAGTACAAATGCTACACACCACCAGAACATGGTCAGAGGCGACGTTCGTTTCTCAGAAGGTCCTGACATCAATAACATCGGAGAAATACCCAGCTGATTTTGGATCGCGTTTTGCCATTCGGGATTTCCAGTTGTGCTTCTTAATAGCATTTTGTCTTAAAAAGTGCTACAGATATTCATATTTACATCGGGCCGCGCCGAGGTTGGTCAACCAATATTTCCAACTATCAAAGACAACTGTCACGATACTCAGTGTCCTTTTCGCTTTTACCTGAACCAGCGCCAATCGATCGACAAATCAGCTGTCAGGCTACGTGCACGAATCAAATATACGAATTAAAACAGTTATAACAGTTAAAACAGGATCCAAGATATCGATTCATCAACAGAGAGGAGAAAACGTTGCTTGAATTCTATGAAATAAACAATTTATCATTTGCAGATGAGAAAATAAATTAAATTCTATTCAATACGACTTTTACTGGATTTATTGATTTGAACTACATATAATTTCCCCGACTCATTATCGCCGAAATGCGGTATAACTTTCGGAAGGCGTTTTATAAAGCAGAGTCTATATTCTCGAGTTGAATTTTCGATCGCTGGTATTTATTATCGCACAACGTGGTTTTGCGGATTCTCCATTTTGTTAAGATGATTATCCAATAGAAAAAATAACTGTCAATCATTGGCAACCTTCTTCAAAAGTACACTGAGATAAATCCGTAGAAAAAAATTGCATTTCCGTAGATTTTATCTACGGATCCGTAGATCCGTAGAAAACCTCCAAATCCGTAGATCTACGGAGATTTCCGTAGATCTGACATCGCTGACGGGTACGCGTCACCTCTATTTATAAACTAACCGTATATGGTTTAGTCACTTAGGTGCGAGTGTGTGCAAATGCCAACGTTACCGAAAATCGATAGCGCTTATTGCATCGCCCGGAGACGACGTTGCTCGTGTGGGATAAGAGCAACAACTGATTTAAACGGACATGCGTTGCTTCTATTTATGACTTTTCGTGTTTCATTGAGCAACTAAGCTGCCCTCTTTTGACGGCTGTGTCTGAGAAATCTGCCTCACGAATGGTATTTTTCCCGTTTTTGTGAACTTTTTAATTTTACCAATTTCCAAAAGTCTACTTTTATTGGGGAGATATTAAATTATTACCAATATTTAAGTTAGGTGTTTCTGAATCGGTTGGTGTATAAATGATTAAAATCCATCTAGTAATATCGGAGTTATAAGCGTGCAAACCTTACATAGTTTCGTTACATGGGAGATAGTTTAGATTTTAGAATGACACCTAGCCCCAGATAGTGGAGTAAGACATTTTTAATGTCAAAAAATAAAGAAAACAGCATAGTACTAACAAACGGTTATTTCTCCATATGAAAAAAAAACATAACATAACTAACATTACTAACCACTTGTTCGAAACAAACATAGATTAGATAGAATACCCGAACGTGAAGATAGACTAGATTGAATGCCCAAACGCCAATATATGATTTGATAAGCGATGAAAATTACATAATAAGAAAGATTAGATTGAATGCCCAAACGACAATATATGATTTGATAAGCGATGAAAATTACATAATAACATTAATAAGCGAAAAAAAATTTTTTAATATCAATTTATTATCCACAAAGAATTTTTTTTGAAAAGCAACAAACAAACAAGTGAAATCTGAAGATCAGGGACAAAAGAAATTTTTCACCCCCAGGAAGCCAACATCACCACATACTTTTGGTCTGAAAATTTATGATGACAAAGGACGAATCAGGCGGAAGACAGAGGGTTGAAGGTGTTGGGTTGTGACGGCAAGGGTGGAGCAACAGTGAAGGACGAGAACTGGACCAACGAACGAAAGGGCAAAACCGGAGCGGGCAAATAAATCGAAGGTAGAGAATGGTCGCAAGACAAGCCGCAATATGAAGCAAGTAAAAGAAAAACCATAGCAAAGAATCGGAGTCGCAACCACTGAAAAAAATCGACTCAAGCTGGACATACTGCCAGTCATTATGTAGTGTTCAGTAAAGCGCAGTCAGAACCGTCAAACTCTGGCTGGAGCTAAAACACCAACAAAATATATAAACAATGAACTAAAGAAACGCATCAACACCACATCATGCGGGAAGCATTTTTACAAACTAGATGGCAGGAATAAAGTAGCCATCAGGAAATCAGCAAGGCAGATTAAACGTCAGTAGGAAGAATCC